>NW_027314888.1:0-158768 GCF_023375885.2 Dermacentor andersoni | reverse complement strand
AAAACGCGTTTTCGCACAAATCCGTGCGCGGGTGCTAAAAAGAGCACCATCGGCATGCTTAGCACGTCGTTTGGTAGAAATCCACGTGCGCGTTCTGCCAAAAGCACCATTTGCATGCACATCTTGTGGTTTTGCAGAAAACTTCATCCGCGTCTACCAAAAGATGCATGTGCATGCTTAAAACGCGTTTTCGCACAAATCCGTGCGCGGGTGCTAAAAAGAGCAGCATCGGCATACTTAGCACGTCGTTTGGTAGAAATCCACGTGCGCGTTCTGCCAAAAGCACCATTTGCATGAACATCTTGTGGTTTTGCAGACAACTTCATCCGCGTCTACCAAAAGATGCATGTGCATGCTTAAAACGCGTTTTCGCACAAATCCGTGCGCGGGTGCTAAAAGAGCAGCATCGGCATGCTTAGCACGTCGTTTGGTAGAAATCCACGTGCGCGTTCTGCAAAAAGCACCATTTGCATGCACATCTTGTGGTTTTGCAGAAAACTTCACCCGCGTCTACCAAAAGATGCATGTGCATGCTTAAAACGCGTTTTCGCACAAATGCGTGCGCGGGTGCTAAAAAGAGCAGCATCGGCATGCTTAGCACGTCGTTTGGTAGAAATCCGCGTGCGCGTTCAGCCAAAAGCACCATTTGCATGCACTTCTTGTGGTTTTGCAGAAAACTTCATCCGCGTCTACCAAAAGATGCATGTGCATGCTTAAAACGCGTTTTCGCACAAATGCGTGCGCGGGTGCTAAAAAGAGCAGCATCGGCATGCTTAGCACGTCGTTTGGTAGAAATCCACGTGCGCGTTCTGCCAAAAGCACCATTTGCATGCACATCTTGTGGTTTTGCGGTAAACTTCATCCGCGTCTACCAAAAGATGCATGTGCATGCTTAAAACGCGTTTTCGCACAAATCCGTGCGCGGGTGCTAAAAAGAGCAGCATCGGCATGCTTAGCACGTCGTTTGGTAGAAATCCACGTGCGCGTTCTGCAAAAAGCACCATTTGCATGCACATCTTGTGGTTTTGCAGAAAACTTCATCCGCGTCTACCAAAAGATGCATGTGCATGCTTAAAACGCGTTTTCGCACAAATGCGTGCGCGGGTGCTAAAAAGAGCAGCATCGGCATGCTTAGCTCGTCGTTTGGTAGAAATCCACGTGCGCGTTCTGCCAAAAGCACCATTAGCATGCACATCTTGTGGTTTTGCAGAAAACTTCATCCGCGTCTACCAAAAGATGCATGTGCATGCTTAAAACGCGTTTTCGCACAAATGCGTGCGCGGGTGCTAAAAAGAGCAGCATCGGCATGCTTAGCACGTGGTTTGGAAGAAATCCACGTGCGCGTTCTGCCAAAAGCACCATATGCATGCACATCTAGTGGTTTTGCAGAAAACTTCATCCGCGTCTACCAAAAGATGCATGTACATGCTTAAAACGCGTTTTCGCACAAATCCGTGCGCGGGTGCTAAAAAGCAGCATCGGCATGCTTAGCACGTCGTTTGGTAGAAATCCACGTGCGCGTTCTGCCAAAAGCACCATTTGCATGCACATCTTGTGGTTTTGCAGAAAACTTCACCCGCGTCTACCAAAAGATGCATGTGCATGCTTAAAACGCGTTTTCGCACAAATGCGTGCGCGGGTGCTAAAAAGAGCAGCATCGGCATGCTTAGCACGTCGTTTGGTAGAAATCCACGTGCGCGTTCTGCAAAAACACCATTTGCATGCACATCTTGTGGTTTTGCAGAAAACATCATCCGCGTCTACCAAAAGATGCATGTGCATGCTTAAAACGCGTTTTCGCACAAATGCGTGCGCGGGTGCTAAAAAGAGCAGCATCGGCATGCTTAGCACGTCGTTTGGTAGAAATCCACGTGCGCGTTCTGCCAAAAGCACCATTTGCATGCACATCTTGTGGTTTTGCAGAAAACTTCATCCGCGTCTACCAAAAGATGCATGTGCATGCTTAAAACGCGGTTTCGCACAAATCCGTGCGCGGGTGCTAAAAAGAGCAGCATCGGCATGCTTAGCACGTCGTTTGGTAGAAATCCACGTGCGCGTTCTGCCAAAAGCACCATTTGCATGCACATATTGTGGTTTTGCAGAAAACTTCATGCGCGTCTACCAAAAGATGCATGTGCATGCTTAAAACGCGTTTTCGCACAAATCCGTGCGCGGGTGCTAAAAAGAGCACCATCGGCATGCTTAGCACGTCGTTTGGTAGAAATCCACGTGCGCGTTCGGCCAAAAGCACCATTTGCATGCACATCTTGTGGTTTTGCAGAAAACTTCATCCGCGTCTACCAAAAGATGCATGTGCATGCTTAAAACGCGTTTTCGCACAAATCCGTGCGCGGGTGCTAAAAAGAGCAGCATCGGCATACTTAGCACGTCGTTTGGTAGAAATCCACGTGCGCGTTCTGCCAAAAGCACCATTTGCATGAACATCTTGTGGTTTTGCAGAAAACTTCATCCGCGTCTACCAAAAGATGCATGTGCATGCTTAAAACGCGTTTTCGCACAAATCCGTGCGCGGGTGCTAAAAGAGCAGCATCGGCATGCTTAGCACGTCGTTTGGTAGAAATCCACGTGCGCGTTCTGCAAAAAGCACCATTTGCATGCACATCTTGTGGTTTTGCAGAAAACTTCACCCGCGTCTACCAAAAGATGCATGTGCATGCTTAAAACGTGTTTTCGCACAAATGCGTGCGCGGGTGCTAAAAAGAGCAACATCGGCATGCTTAGCACGTCGTTTGGTAGAAATCCGCGTGGGCGTTCAGCCAAAAGCACCATTTGCATGCACTTCTTGTGGTTTTGCAGAAAACTTCATCCGCGTCTACCAAAAGATGCATGTGCATGCTTAAAACGCGTTTTCGCACAAATTCGTGCGCGGGTGCTAAAAAGAGCAGCATCGGCATGCTTAGCACGTCGTTTGGTAGAAATCCACGTGCGCGTTCTGCCAAAAGCACCATTTGCATGCACATCTTGTGGTTTTGCAGTAAACTTCATCCGCGTCTACCAAAAGATGCATGTGCATGCTTAAAACGCGTTTTCGCACAAATCCGTGCGCGGGTGCTAAAAAGAGCAGCATCGGCATGCTTAGCACGTCGTTTGGTAGAAATCCACGTGCGCGTTCTGCCAAAAGCACCATTTGCATGCACATCTTGTGGTTTTGCAGAAAACTTCATCCGCGTCTACCAAAAGATGCATGTGCATGCTTAAAACGCGTTTTCGCACAAATCCGTGCGCGGGTGCTAAAAAGAGCAGCATCGGCATACTTAGCACGTCGTTTGGTAGAAATCCACGTGCGCGTTCTGCCAAAAGCACCATTTGCATGAACATCTTGTGGTTTTGCAGACAACTTCATCCGCGTCTACCAAAAGATGCATGTGCATGCTTAAAACGCGTTTTCGCACAAATCCGTGCGCGGGTGCTAAAAGAGCAGCATCGGCATGCTTAGCACGTCGTTTGGTAGAAATCCACGTGCGCGTTCTGCAAAAAGCACCATTTGCATGCACATCTTGTGGTTTTGCAGAAAACTTCACCCGCGTCTACCAAAAGATGCATGTGCATGCTTAAAACGCGTTTTCGCACAAATGCGTGCGCGGGTGCTAAAAAGAGCAGCATCGGCATGCTTAGCACGTCGTTTGGTAGAAATCCGCGTGCGCGTTCAGCCAAAAGCACCATTTGCATGCACTTCTTGTGGTTTTGCAGAAAACTTCATCCGCGTCTACCAAAAGATGCATGTGCATGCTTAAAACGCGTTTTCGCACAAATGCGTGCGCGGGTGCTAAAAAGAGCAGCATCGGCATGCTTAGCACGTCGTTTGGTAGAAATCCACGTGCGCGTTCTGCCAAAAGCACCATTTGCATGCACATCTTGTGGTTTTGCGGTAAACTTCATCCGCGTCTACCAAAAGATGCATGTGCATGCTTAAAACGCGTTTTCGCACAAATCCGTGCGCGGGTGCTAAAAAGAGCAGCATCGGCATGCTTAGCACGTCGTTTGGTAGAAATCCACGTGCGCGTTCTGCAAAAAGCACCATTTGCATGCACATCTTGTGGTTTTGCAGAAAACTTCATCCGCGTCTACCAAAAGATGCATGTGCATGCTTAAAACGCGTTTTCGCACAAATGCGTGCGCGGGTGCTAAAAAGAGCAGCATCGGCATGCTTAGCTCGTCGTTTGGTAGAAATCCACGTGCGCGTTCTGCCAAAAGCACCATTAGCATGCACATCTTGTGGTTTTGCAGAAAACTTCATCCGCGTCTACCAAAAGATGCATGTGCATGCTTAAAACGCGTTTTCGCACAAATGCGTGCGCGGGTGCTAAAAAGAGCAGCATCGGCATGCTTAGCACGTGGTTTGGAAGAAATCCACGTGCGCGTTCTGCCAAAAGCACCATATGCATGCACATCTAGTGGTTTTGCAGAAAACTTCATCCGCGTCTACCAAAAGATGCATGTACATGCTTAAAACGCGTTTTCGCACAAATCCGTGCGCGGGTGCTAAAAAGCAGCATCGGCATGCTTAGCACGTCGTTTGGTAGAAATCCACGTGCGCGTTCTGCCAAAAGCACCATTTGCATGCACATCTTGTGGTTTTGCAGAAAACTTCACCCGCGTCTACCAAAAGATGCATGTGCATGCTTAAAACGCGTTTTCGCACAAATGCGTGCGCGGGTGCTAAAAAGAGCAGCATCGGCATGCTTAGCACGTCGTTTGGTAGAAATCCACGTGCGCGTTCTGCAAAAACACCATTTGCATGCACATCTTGTGGTTTTGCAGAAAACATCATCCGCGTCTACCAAAAGATGCATGTGCATGCTTAAAACGCGTTTTCGCACAAATGCGTGCGCGGGTGCTAAAAAGAGCAGCATCGGCATGCTTAGCACGTCGTTTGGTAGAAATCCACGTGCGCGTTCTGCCAAAAGCACCATTTGCATGCACATCTTGTGGTTTTGCAGAAAACTTCATCCGCGTCTACCAAAAGATGCATGTGCATGCTTAAAACGCGGTTTCGCACAAATCCGTGCGCGGGTGCTAAAAAGAGCAGCATCGGCATGCTTAGCACGTCGTTTGGTAGAAATCCACGTGCGCGTTCTGCCAAAAGCACCATTTGCATGCACATATTGTGGTTTTGCAGAAAACTTCATGCGCGTCTACCAAAAGATGCATGTGCATGCTTAAAACGCGTTTTCGCACAAATCCGTGCGCGGGTGCTAAAAAGAGCACCATCGGCATGCTTAGCACGTCGTTTGGTAGAAATCCACGTGCGCGTTCGGCCAAAAGCACCATTTGCATGCACATCTTGTGGTTTTGCAGAAAACTTCATCCGCGTCTACCAAAAGATGCATGTGCATGCTTAAAACGCGTTTTCGCACAAATCCGTGCGCGGGTGCTAAAAAGAGCAGCATCGGCATACTTAGCACGTCGTTTGGTAGAAATCCACGTGCGCGTTCTGCCAAAAGCACCATTTGCATGAACATCTTGTGGTTTTGCAGAAAACTTCATCCGCGTCTACCAAAAGATGCATGTGCATGCTTAAAACGCGTTTTCGCACAAATCCGTGCGCGGGTGCTAAAAGAGCAGCATCGGCATGCTTAGCACGTCGTTTGGTAGAAATCCACGTGCGCGTTCTGCAAAAAGCACCATTTGCATGCACATCTTGTGGTTTTGCAGAAAACTTCACCCGCGTCTACCAAAAGATGCATGTGCATGCTTAAAACGTGTTTTCGCACAAATGCGTGCGCGGGTGCTAAAAAGAGCAACATCGGCATGCTTAGCACGTCGTTTGGTAGAAATCCGCGTGGGCGTTCAGCCAAAAGCACCATTTGCATGCACTTCTTGTGGTTTTGCAGAAAACTTCATCCGCGTCTACCAAAAGATGCATGTGCATGCTTAAAACGCGTTTTCGCACAAATTCGTGCGCGGGTGCTAAAAAGAGCAGCATCGGCATGCTTAGCACGTCGTTTGGTAGAAATCCACGTGCGCGTTCTGCCAAAAGCACCATTTGCATGCACATCTTGTGGTTTTGCAGTAAACTTCATCCGCGTCTACCAAAAGATGCATGTGCATGCTTAAAACGCGTTTTCGCACAAATCCGTGCGCGGGTGCTAAAAAGAGCAGTATCGGCATGCTTAGCACGTCGTTTGGTAGAAATCCACGTGCGCGTTCTGCAAAAAGCACCATTTGCATGCACATCTTGTGGTTTTGCAGAAAACTTCATCCGCGTCTACCAAAAGATGCATGTGCATGCTTAAAACGCGTTTTCGCACAAATGCGTGCGCGGGTGCTAAAAAGAGCAGCATCGGCATGCTTAGCTCGTCGTTTGGTAGAAATCCACGTGCGCGTTCTGCCAAAAGCACCATTTGCATGCACATCTTGTGGTTTTGCAGAAAACTTCATCCGCGTCTACCAAAAGATGCATGTGCATGCTTAAAACGCGTTTTCGCACAAATGCGTGCGCGGGTGCTAAAAAGAGCAGCATCGGCATGCTTAGCACGTGGTTTGGAAGAAATCCACGTGCGCGTTCTGCCAAAAGCACCATTTGCATGCACATCTTGTGGTTTTGCAGAAAACTTCATCCGCGTCTACCAAAAGATGCATGTACATGCTTAAAACGCGTTTTCGCACAAATCCGTGCGCGGGTGCTAAAAAGAGCAGCATCGGCATGCTTAGCACGTCGTTTGGTAGAAATCCACGTGCGCGTTCTGCCAAAAGCACCATTTGCATGCACATCTTGTGGTTTTGCAGAAAACTTCACCCGCGTCTACCAAAAGATGCATGTGCATGCTTAAAACGCGTTTTCGCACAAATGCGTGCGCGGGTGCTAAAAAGAGCAGCATCGGCATGCTTAGCACGTCGTTTGGTAGTAATCCACGTGCGCGTTCTGCAAAAACACCATTTGCATGCACATCTTGTGGTTTTGCAGAAAACTTCATCCGCGTCTACCAAAAGATGCATGTGCATGCTTAAAACGCGTTTTCGCACAAATGCGTGCGCGGGTGCTAAAAAGAGCAGCATCGGCATGCTTAGCACGTCGTTTGGTAGAAATCCACGAGCGCGTTCTGCCAAAAGCACCATTTGCATGCACATCTTGTGGTTTTGCAGAAAACTTCATCCGCGTCTACCAAAAGATGCATGTGCATGCTTAAAACGCGTTTTCGCACAAATCCGTGCGCGGGTGCTAAAAAGAGCAGCATCGGCATGCTTAGCACGTCGTTTGGTAGAAATCCACGTGCGCGTTCTGCAAATAGCACCATTTGAATGCACATGTTGTGGTTTTGCAGAAAACTTCATCCGCGTCTACCAAAAGATGCATGTGCATGCTTAAAACGCGTTTTCGCACAAATGCGTGCGCGGGTGCTAAAAAGAGCAGCATCGGCATGCTTAGCACGTCGTTTGGTAGAAATCCACGTGCGCGTTCTGCCAAAAGCACCATTTGCATGCACATCTTGTGGTTTTGCAGAAAACTTCATCCGCGTCTACCAAAAGATGCATGTGCATGCTTAAAACGCGTTTTCGCACAAATGCGTGCGCGGGTGCTAAAAAGAGCAGCATCGGCATGCTTAGCACGTCGTTTGGTAGAAATCCACGTGCGCGTTCTGCCAAAAGCACCATTTGCATGCACATCTTGTGGTTTTGCAGAAAACTTCATCCGCGTCTACCAAAAGATGCATGTGCATGCTTAAAACGCGGTTTCGCACAAATCCGTGCGCGGGTGCTAAAAAGAGCAGCATCGGCATGCTTAGCACGTCGTTTGGTAGAAATCCACGTGCGCGTTCTGCCAAAAGCACCATTTGCATGCACATATTGTGGTTTTGCAGAAAACTTCATCCGCGTCTACCAAAAGATGCATGTGCATGCTTAAAACGCGTTTTCGCACAAATCCGTGCGCGGGTGCTAAAAAGAGCACCATCGGCATGCTTAGCACGTCGTTTGGTAGAAATCCACGTGCGCGTTCTGCCAAAAGCACCATTTGCATGCACATCTTGTGGTTTTGCAGAAAACTTCATCCGCGTCTACCAAAAGATGCATGTGCATGCTTAAAACGCGTTTTCGCACAAATCCGTGCGCGGGTGCTAAAAAGAGCAGCATCGGCATACTTAGCACGTCGTTTGGTAGAAATCCACGTGCGCGTTCTGCCAAAAGCACCATTTGCATGAACATCTTGTGGTTTTGCAGAAAACTTCATCCGCGTCTACCAAAAGATGCATGTGCATGCTTAAAACGCGTTTTCGCACACATCCGTGCGCGGGTGCTAAAAGAGCAGCATCGGCATGCTTAGCACGTCGTTTGGTAGAAATCCACGTGCGCGTTCTGCAAAAAGCACCATTTGCATGCACATCTTGTGGTTTTGCAGAAAACTTCACCCGCGTCTACCAAAAGATGCATGTGCATGCTTAAAACGCGTTTTCGCACAAATGCGTGCGCGGGTGCTAAAAAGAGCAGCATCGGCATGCTTAGCACGTCGTTTGGTAGAAATCCGCGTGCGCGTTCTGCCAAAAGCATCATTTGCATGCACTTCTTGTGGTTTTGCAGAAAACTTCATCCGCGTCTACCAAAAGATGCATGTGCGTGCTTAAAACGCGTTTTCGCACAAATGCGTGCGCGGGTGCTAAAAAGAGCAGCATCGGCATGCTTAGCACGTCGTTTGGTAGAAATCCACGTGCGCGTTCTGCAAAAAGCACCATTTGCATGCACATCTTGTGGTTTTGCAGAAAACTTCACCCGCGTCTACCAAAAGATGCATGTGCATGCTTAAAACGCGTTTTCGCACAAATGCGTGCGCGGGTGCTAAAAAGAGCAGCATCGGCATGCTTAGCACGTCGTTTGGTAGAAATCCGCGTGCGCGTTCTGCCAAAAGCATCATTTGCATGCACTTCTTGTGGTTTTGCAGAAAACTTCATCCGCGTCTACCAAAAGATGCATGTGCGTGCTTAAAACGCGTTTTCGCACAAATGCGTGCGCGGGTGCTAAAAAGAGCAGCATCGGCATGCTTAGGACGTCGTTTGGTAGAAATCCACATGCGCGTTCTGCCAAAAGCACCATTTGCATGCACATCTTGTGGTTTTGCAGTAAACTTCATCCGCGTCTACCAAAAGATGCATGTGCATGCTTAAAACGCGTTTTCGCACAAATGCGTGCGCGGGTGCTAAAAAGAGCAGCATCGGCATGCTTAGCACGTCGTTTGGTAGAAATCCACGTGCGCGTTCTGCCAAAAGCACCATTTGCATGCACATCTTGTGGTTTTGCAGAAAACTTCATCCGCGTCTACCAAAAGATGCATGTGCATGCTTAAAACGCGTTTTCGCACAAATGCGTGCGCGGGTGCTAAAAAGAGCAGCATCGGCATGCTTAGCACGTCGTTTGGAAGAAATCCACGTGCGCGTTCTGCCAAAAGCACCATTTGCATGCACATCTTGTGGTTTTGCAGAAAACTTCATCCGCGTCTACCAAAAGATGCATGTGCATGCTTAAAACGCGTTTTCGCACAAATCCGTGCGCGGGTGCTAAAAAGAGCAGCATCGGCATGCTTAGCACGTCGTTTGGTAGAAATCCACGTGCGCGTTCTGCCAAAAGCACCATTTGCATGCACATCTTGTGGTTTTGCAGAAAACTTCACCCGCGTCTACCAAAAGATGCATGTGCATGCTTAAAACGCGTTTTCGCACAAATCCGTGCGCGGGTGCTAAAAAGAGCAGCATCGGCATGCTTAGCACGTCGTTTGGTAGAAATCCACGTGCGCGTTCTGCCAAAAGCACCATTTGCATGCACATCTTGTGGTTTTGCAGAAAACTTCATCCGCGTCTACCAAAAGATGCATGTGCATGCTTAAAACGCGCTTTCGCACAAATCCGTGCGCGGGTGCTAAAAAGAGCAGCATCGGCATGCTTAGCACGTCGTTTGGTAGAAATCCACGTGCGCGTTCTGCCAAAAGCACCATTTGCATGCACATCTTGTGGTTTTGCAGAAAACTTCATCCGCGTCTACCAAAAGATGCATGTGCATGCTTAAAACGCGTTTTCGCACAAATCCGTGCGCGGGTGCTAAAAAGAGCAGCATCGGCATGCTTAGCACGTCGTTTGGTAGAAATCCACGTGCGCGTTCTGCCAAAAGCACCATTTGCATGCACATCTTGTGGTTTTGCAGAAAACTTCATCCGCGTCTACCAAAAGATGCATGTGCATGCTTAAAACGCGTTTTCGCACAAATGCGTGCGCGGGTGCTAAAAAGAGCAGCATCGGCATGCTTAGCACGTCGTTTGGTAGAAATCCACGTGCGCGTTCTGCCAAAAGCACCATTTGCATGCACATCTTGTGGTTTTGCAGAAAACTTCATCCGCGTCTACCAAAAGATGCATGTGCATGCTTAAAACGCGTTTTCGCACAAATCCGTGCGCGGGTGATAAAAGAGCAGCATCGGCATGCTTAGCACGTCGTTTGGTAGAAATCCACGTGCGCGTTCTGCCAAAAGCACCATTTGCATGCACATCTTGTGGTTTTGCAGAAAACTTCACCCGCGTCTACCAAAAGATGCATGTGCATGCTTAAAACGCGTTTTCGCAAAAATGCGTGCGCGAGTGCTAAAAAGAGCAGCATCGGCATGCTTAGCACGTCGTTTGGTAGAAATCCACGTGCGCGTTCTGCCAAAAGCACCATTTGCATGCACATCTTGTGGTTTTGCAGAAAGCTTCATCCGCGTCTACCAAAAGATGCATGTACATGCTTAAAACGCGTTTTCGCACAAATGCGTGCGCGGGTGCTAAAAAGAGCAGCATCGGCATGCTTAGCACGTCGTTTGGTAGAAATCCACGTGCGCATTCTGCCAAAAGCACCATTTGGATGCACATCTTGTGGTTTTGCAGAAAACTTCATCCGCGTCTACCAAAAGATGCATGTGCATGCTTAAAACGCGTTTTCGCACAAATCCGTGCGCGGGTGCTAAAAAGAGCAGCATCCGCATGCTTAGCACGTCGTTTGGTAGAAATCCACGTGCGCGTTCTGCCAAAAGCACCATTTGCATGCACATCTTGTGGTTTTGCAGAAAACTTCATCCGCGTCTACCAAAAGATGCATGTGCATGCTTAAAACGCGTTTTCGCACAAATCCGTGCGCGGGTGCTAAAAAGAGCAGCATCGGCATGCTTAGCACGTCGTTTGGTAGAAATCCACGTGCGCGTTCTGCAAATAGCACCATTTGAATGCACATGTTGTGGTTTTGCAGAAAACTTCATCCGCGTCTACCAAAAGATGCATGTGCATGCTTAAAACGCGTTTTCGCACAAATGCGTGCGCGGGTGCTAAAAAGAGCAGCATCGGCATGCTTAGCACGTCGTTTGGTAGAAATCCACGTGCGCGTTCTGCCAAAAGCACCATTTGCATGCACATCTTGTGGTTTTGCAGAAAACTTCATCCGCGTCTACCAAAAGATGCATGTGCATGCTTAAAACGCGTTTTCGCACAAATGCGTGCGCGGGTGCTAAAAAGAGCAGCATCGGCATGCTTAGCACGTCGTTTGGTAGAAATCCACGTGCGCGTTCTGCCAAAAGCACCATTTGCATGCACATCTTGTGGTTTTGCAGAAAACTTCATCCGCGTCTACCAAAAGATGCATGTGCATGCTTAAAACGCGGTTTCGCACAAATCCGTGCGCGGGTGCTAAAAAGAGCAGCATCGGCATGCTTAGCACGTCGTTTGGTAGAAATCCACGCGCGCGTTCTGCCAAAAGCACCATTTGCATGCACATATTGTGGTTTTGCAGAAAACTTCATCCGCGTCTACCAAAAGATGCATGTGCATGCTTAAAACGCGTTTTCGCACAAATCCGTGCGCGGGTGCTAAAAAGAGCACCATCGGCATGCTTAGCACGTCGTTTGGTAGAAATCCACGTGCGCGTTCTGCCAAAAGCACCATTTGCATGCACATCTTGTGGTTTTGCAGAAAACTTCATCCGCGTCTACCAAAAGATGCATGTGCATGCTTAAAACGCGTTTTCGCACAAATCCGTGCGCGGGTGCTAAAAAGAGCAGCATCGGCATACTTAGCACGTCGTTTGGTAGAAATCCACGTGCGCGTTCTGCCAAAAGCACCATTTGCATGAACATCTTGTGGTTTTGCAGAAAACTTCATCCGCGTCTACCAAAAGATGCATGTGCATGCTTAAAACGCGTTTTCGCACACATCCGTGCGCGGGTGCTAAAAGAGCAGCATCGGCATGCTTAGCACGTCGTTTGGTAGAAATCCACGTGCGCGTTCTGCAAAAAGCACCATTTGCATGCACATCTTGTGGTTTTGCAGAAAACTTCACCCGCGTCTACCAAAAGATGCATGTGCATGCTTAAAACGCGTTTTCGCACAAATGCGTGCGCGGGTGCTAAAAAGAGCAGCATCGGCATGCTTAGCACGTCGTTTGGTAGAAATCCGCGTGCGCGTTCTGCCAAAAGCATCATTTGCATGCACTTCTTGTGGTTTTGCAGAAAACTTCATCCGCGTCTACCAAAAGATGCATGTGCGTGCTTAAAACGCGTTTTCGCACAAATGCGTGCGCGGGTGCTAAAAAGAGCAGCATCGGCATGCTTAGCACGTCGTTTGGAAGAAATCCACGTGCGCGTTCTGCCAAAAGCACCATTTGCATGCACATCTTGTGGTTTTGCAGAAAACTTCATCCGCGTCTACCAAAAGATGCATGTGCATGCTTAAAACGCGTTTTCGCACAAATCCGTGCGCGGGTGCTAAAAAGAGCAGCATCGGCATGCTTAGCACGTCGTTTGGTAGAAATCCACGTGCGCGTTCTGCCAAAAGCACCATTTGCATGCACATCTTGTGGTTTTGCAGAAAACTTCACCCGCGTCTACCAAAAGATGCATGTGCATGCTTAAAACGCGTTTTCGCACAAATCCGTGCGCGGGTGCTAAAAAGAGCAGCATCGGCATGCTTAGCACGTCGTTTGGTAGAAATCCACGTGCGCGTTCTGCCAAAAGCACCATTTGCATGCACATCTTGTGGTTTTGCAGAAAACTTCATCCGCGTCTACCAAAAGATGCATGTGCATGCTTAAAACGCGCTTTCGCACAAATCCGTGCGCGGGTGCTAAAAAGAGCAGCATCGGCATGCTTAGCACGTCGTTTGGTAGAAATCCACGTGCGCGTTCTGCCAAAAGCACCATTTGCATGCACATCTTGTGGTTTTGCAGAAAACTTCATCCGCGTCTACCAAAAGATGCATGTGCATGCTTAAAACGCGTTTTCGCACAAATCCGTGCGCGGGTGCTAAAAAGAGCAGCATCGGCATGCTTAGCACGTCGTTTGGTAGAAATCCACGTGCGCGTTCTGCCAAAAGCACCATTTGCATGCACATCTTGTGGTTTTGCAGAAAACTTCATCCGCGTCTACCAAAAGATGCATGTGCATGCTTAAAACGCGTTTTCGCACAAATGCGTGCGCGGGTGCTAAAAAGAGCAGCATCGGCATGCTTAGCACGTCGTTTGGTAGAAATCCACGTGCGCGTTCTGCCAAAAGCACCATTTGCATGCACATCTTGTGGTTTTGCAGAAAACTTCATCCGCGTCTACCAAAAGATGCATGTGCATGCTTAAAACGCGTTTTCGCACAAATCCGTGCGCGGGTGATAAAAGAGCAGCATCGGCATGCTTAGCACGTCGTTTGGTAGAAATCCACGTGCGCGTTCTGCCAAAAGCACCATTTGCATGCACATCTTGTGGTTTTGCAGAAAACTTCACCCGCGTCTACCAAAAGATGCATGTGCATGCTTAAAACGCGTTTTCGCAAAAATGCGTGCGCGAGTGCTAAAAAGAGCAGCATCGGCATGCTTAGCACGTCGTTTGGTAGAAATCCACGTGCGCGTTCTGCCAAAAGCACCATTTGCATGCACATCTTGTGGTTTTGCAGAAAGCTTCATCCGCGTCTACCAAAAGATGCATGTACATGCTTAAAACGCGTTTTCGCACAAATGCGTGCGCGGGTGCTAAAAAGAGCAGCATCGGCATGCTTAGCACGTCGTTTGGTAGAAATCCACGTGCGCATTCTGCCAAAAGCACCATTTGGATGCACATCTTGTGGTTTTGCAGAAAACTTCATCCGCGTCTACCAAAAGATGCATGTGCATGCTTAAAACGCGTTTTCGCACAAATCCGTGCGCGGGTGCTAAAAAGAGCAGCATCGGCATGCTTAGCACGTCGTTTGGTAGAAATCCACGTGCGCGTTCTGCCAAAAGCACCATTTGCATGCACATCTTGTGGTTTTGCAGAAAACTTCATCCGCGTCTACCAAAAGATGCATGTGCATGCTTAAAACGCGTTTTCGCACAAATCCGTGCGCGGGTGCTAAAAAGAGCAGCATCGGCATGCTTAGCACGTCGTTTGGTAGAAATCCACGTGCGCGTTCTGCAAATAGCACCATTTGAATGCACATGTTGTGGTTTTGCAGAAAACTTCATCCGCGTCTACCAAAAGATGCATGTGCATGCTTAAAACGCGTTTTCGCACAAATGCGTGCGCGGGTGCTAAAAAGAGCAGCATCGGCATGCTTAGCACGTCGTTTGGTAGAAATCCACGTGCGCGTTCTGCCAAAAGCACCATTTGCATGCACATCTTGTGGTTTTGCAGAAAACTTCATCCGCGTCTACCAAAAGATGCATGTGCATGCTTAAAACGCGTTTTCGCACAAATGCGTGCGCGGGTGCTAAAAAGAGCAGCATCGGCATGCTTAGCACGTCGTTTGGTAGAAATCCACGTGCGCGTTCTGCCAAAAGCACCATTTGCATGCACATCTTGTGGTTTTGCAGAAAACTTCATCCGCGTCTACCAAAAGATGCATGTGCATGCTTAAAACGCGGTTTCGCACAAATCCGTGCGCGGGTGCTAAAAAGAGCAGCATCGGCATGCTTAGCACGTCGTTTGGTAGAAATCCACGTGCGCGTTCTGCCAAAAGCACCATTTGCATGCACATATTGTGGTTTTGCAGAAAACTTCATCCGCGTCTACCAAAAGATGCATGTGCATGCTTAAAACGCGTTTTCGCACAAATCCGTGCGCGGGTGCTAAAAAGAGCACCATCGGCATGCTTAGCACGTCGTTTGGTAGAAATCCACGTGCGCGTTCTGCCAAAAGCACCATTTGCATGCACATCTTGTGGTTTTGCAGAAAACTTCATCCGCGTCTACCAAAAGATGCATGTGCATGCTTAAAACGCGTTTTCGCACAAATCCGTGCGCGGGTGCTAAAAAGAGCAGCATCGGCATACTTAGCACGTCGTTTGGTAGAAATCCACGTGCGCGTTCTGCCAAAAGCACCATTTGCATGAACATCTTGTGGTTTTGCAGAAAACTTCATCCGCGTCTACCAAAAGATGCATGTGCATGCTTAAAACGCGTTTTCGCACACATCCGTGCGCGGGTGCTAAAAGAGCAGCATCGGCATGCTTAGCACGTCGTTTGGTAGAAATCCACGTGCGCGTTCTGCAAAAAGCACCATTTGCATGCACATCTTGTGGTTTTGCAGAAAACTTCACCCGCGTCTACCAAAAGATGCATGTGCATGCTTAAAACGCGTTTTCGCACAAATGCGTGCGCGGGTGCTAAAAAGAGCAGCATCGGCATGCTTAGCACGTCGTTTGGTAGAAATCCACGTGCGCGTTCTGCCAAAAGCACCATTTGCATGCACATCTTGTGGTTTTGCAGAAAACTTCATCCGCGTCTACCAAAAGATGCATGTGCATGCTTAAAACGCGTTTTCGCACAAATGCGTGCGCGGGTGCTAAAAAGAGCAGCATCGGCATGCTTAGCACGTCGTTTGGTAGAAATCCGCGTGCGCGTTCTGCCAAAAGCATCATTTGCATGCACTTCTTGTGGTTTTGCAGAAAACTTCATCCGCGTCTACCAAAAGATGCATGTGCGTGCTTAAAACGCGTTTTCGCACAAATGCGTGCGCGGGTGCTAAAAAGAGCAGCATCGGCATGCTTAGCACGTCGTTTGGTAGAAATCCACATGCGCGTTCTGCCAAAAGCACCATTTGCATGCACATCTTGTGGTTTTGCAGTAAACTTCATCCGCGTCTACCAAAAGATGCATGTGCATGCTTAAAACGCGTTTTCGCACAAATGCGTGCGCGGGTGCTAAAAAGAGCAGCATCGGCATGCTTAGCACGTCGTTTGGTAGAAATCCACGTGCGCGTTCTGCCAAAAGCACCATTTGCATGCACATATTGTGGTTTTGCAGAAAACTTCATCCGCGTCTACCAAAAGATGCATGTGCATGCTTAAAACGCGTTTTCGCACAAATGCGTGCGCGGGTGCTAAAAAGAGCAGCATCGGCATGCTTAGCACGTCGTTTGGAAGAAATCCACGTGCGCGTTCTGCCAAAAGCACCATTTGCATGCACATCTTGTGGTTTTGCAGAAAACTTCATCCGCGTCTACCAAAAGATGCATGTGCATGCTTAAAACGCGTTTTCGCACAAATCCGTGCGCGGGTGCTAAAAAGAGCAGCATCGGCATGCTTAGCACGTCGTTTGGTAGAAATCCACGTGCGCGTTCTGCCAAAAGCACCATTTGCATGCACATCTTGTGGTTTTGCAGAAAACTTCACCCGCGTCTACCAAAAGATGCATGTGCATGCTTAAAACGCGTTTTCGCACAAATCCGTGCGCGGGTGCTAAAAAGAGCAGCATCGGCATGCTTAGCACGTCGTTTGGTAGAAATCCACGTGCGCGTTCTGCCAAAAGCACCATTTGCATGCACATCTTGTGGTTTTGCAGAAAACTTCATCCGCGTCTACCAAAAGATGCATGTGCATGCTTAAAACGCGCTTTCGCACAAATCCGTGCGCGGGTGCTAAAAAGAGCAGCATCGGCATGCTTAGCACGTCGTTTGGTAGAAATCCACGTGCGCGTTCTGCCAAAAGCACCATTTGCATGCACATCTTGTGGTTTTGCAGAAAACTTCATCCGCGTCTACCAAAAGATGCATGTGCATGCTTAAAACGCGTTTTCGCACAAATCCGTGCGCGGGTGCTAAAAAGAGCAGCATCGGCATGCTTAGCACGTCGTTTGGTAGAAATCCACGTGCGCGTTCTGCCAAAAGCACCATTTGCATGCACATCTTGTGGTTTTGCAGAAAACTTCATCCGCGTCTACCAAAAGATGCATGTGCATGCTTAAAACGCGTTTTCGCACAAATGCGTGCGCGGGTGCTAAAAAGAGCAGCATCGGCATGCTTAGCACGTCGTTTGGTAGAAATCCACGTGCGCGTTCTGCCAAAAGCACCATTTGCATGCACATCTTGTGGTTTTGCAGAAAACTTCATCCGCGTCTACCAAAAGATGCATGTGCATGCTTAAAACGCGTTTTCGCACAAATCCGTGCGCGGGTGATAAAAGAGCAGCATCGGCATGCTTAGCACGTCGTTTGGTAGAAATCCACGTGCGCGTTCTGCCAAAAGCACCATTTGCATGCACATCTTGTGGTTTTGCAGAAAACTTCACCCGCGTCTACCAAAAGATGCATGTGCATGCTTAAAACGCGTTTTCGCAAAAATGCGTGCGCGAGTGCTAAAAAGAGCAGCATCGGCATGCTTAGCACGTCGTTTGGTAGAAATCCACGTGCGCGTTCTGCCAAAAGCACCATTTGCATGCACATCTTGTGGTTTTGCAGAAAGCTTCATCCGCGTCTACCAAAAGATGCATGTACATGCTTAAAACGCGTTTTCGCACAAATGCGTGCGCGGGTGCTAAAAAGAGCAGCATCGGCATGCTTAGCACGTCGTTTGGTAGAAATCCACGTGCGCATTCTGCCAAAAGCACCATTTGGATGCACATCTTGTGGTTTTGCAGAAAACTTCATCCGCGTCTACCAAAAGATGCATGTGCAAGCTTAAAACGCGTTTTCGCACAAATCCGTGCGCGGGTGCTAAAAAGAGCAGCATCGGCATGCTTAGCACGTCGTTTGGTAGAAATCCACGTGCGCGTTCTGCCAAAAGCACCATTTGCATGCACATCTTGTGGTTTTGCAGAAAACTTCATCCGCGTCTACCAAAAGATGCATGTGCATGCTTAAAACGCGTTTTCGCACAAATGCGTGCGCGGGTGCTAAAAAGAGCAGCATCGGCATGCTTAGCACGTCGTTTGGTAGAAATCCACGTGCGCGTTCTGCCAAAAGCACCACTTGCATGCACATCTTGTGGTTTTGCAGAAAACTTCATCCGCGTCTACCAAAAGATGCATGTGCATGCTTAAAACGCGTTTTTGCACAAATGCGTGCGCGGGTGCTAGAAAGAGCAGCATCGGCATGCTTAGCACGTCGTTTGAAAGAAATCCACGTGCGCGTTCTGCCAAAAGCACCATTTGCATGCACATCTTGTGGTTTTGTAGAAAACTTCATCCGCGTCTACCAAAAGATGCATGTGCATGCTTAAAACGCGTTTTCGCACAAATCCGTGCGCGGGTGCTAAAAAGAGCAGCATCTGCATGCTTAGCACGTCGTTTGGTAGAAATCCACGTGCGCGTTCTGCCAAAAGCACCATTTGCATGCACATCTTGTGGTTTTGCAGAAAACTTCATCCGCGTCTACCAAAAGATGCATGTGCATGCTTAAAACGCGTTTTCGCACAAATCCGTGCGCGGGTGCTAAAAAGAGCAGCATCGGCATGCTTAGCACGTCGTTTGGTAGAAATCCACGTGCGCGTTCTGCCAAAAGCACCATTTGCATGCACATCTTGTGGTTTTGCAGAAAACTTCATCCGCGTCTACCAAAAGATGCATGTGCATGCTTAAAACGCGCTTTCGCACAAATCCGTGCGCGGGTGCTAAAAAGAGCAGCATCGGCATGCTTAGCACGTCGTTTGGTAGAAATCCACGTGCGCGTTCTGCCAAAAGCACCATTTGCATGCGCATCTTGTGGTTTTGCAGAAAACTTCATCCGCGTCTACCAAAAGATGCATGTGCATGCTTAAAACGCGTTTTCGCACAAATCCGTGCGCGGGTGCTAAAAAGAGCAGCATCGGCATGCTTAGCACGTCGTTTGGTAGAAATCCACGTGCGCGTTCTGCCAAAAGCACCATTTGCATGCACATCTTGTGGTTTTGTAGAAAACTTCATCCGCGTCTACCAAAAGATGCATGTGCATGCTTAAAACGCGTTTTCGCACAAATCCGTGCGCGGGTGCTAAAAAGAGCAGCATCTGCATGCTTAGCACGTCGTTTGGTAGAAATCCACGTGTGCGTTCTGCCAAAAGCACCATTTGCATGCACATCTTGTGGTTTTGCAGAAAACTTCATCCGCGTCTACCAAAAGATGCATGTGCATGCTTAAAACGCGTTTTCGCACAAATCCGTGCGCGGGTGCTAAAAAGAGCAGCATCGGCATGCTTAGCACGTCGTTTGGTAGAAATCCACGTGCGCGTTCTGCCAAAAGCACCATTTGCATGCACATCTTGTGGTTTTGCAGAAAACTTCATCCGCGTCTACCAAAAGATGCATGTGCATGCCTAAAACGCGTTTTCGCACAAATGCGTGCGCGGGTGCTAAAAAGAGCAGCATCGGCATGCTTAGCACGTCGTTTGGTAGAAATCCACGTGCGCGTTCTGCCAAAAGCACCATTTGCATGCACATCTTGTGGTTTTGCAGAAAACTTCATCCGCGTCTACCAAAAGATGCATGTGCATGCTTAAAACGCGTTTTCGCACAAATCCGTGCGCGGGTGCTAAAAGAGCAGCATCGGCATGCTTAGCACGTCGTTTGGTAGAAATCCACGTGCGCGTTCTGCAAAAAGCACCATTTGCATGCACATCTTGTGGTTTTGCAGAAAACTTCACCCGCGCCTACCAAAAGATGGATGTGCATGCTTAAAACGCGTTTTCGCACAAATGCGTGCGCGGGTGCTAAAAAGAGCAGCATCGGCATGCTTAGCACGTCGTTTGGTAGAAATCCACGTGCGCGTTCTGCCAAACGCACCATTGGCATGCACATCTTGTGGTTTTGCAGAAAACTTCATCCGCGTCTACCAAAAGATGCATGTGCATGCTTAAAACGCGTTTTCGCACAAATCCGTGCGCGGGTGCTAAAAAGAGCAGCATCGGCATGCTTAGCACGTCGTTTGGTAGAAATCCACGTGCGCGTTCTGCCAAAAGCACCATTTGTATGCACATCTTGTGGTTTTGCAGAAAACTTCATCCGCGTCTACCAAAAGATGCATGTGCATGCTTAAAACGCGTTTTCGCACAAATCCGTGCGCGTGTGCTAAAAAGAGCAGCATCGGCATGCTTAGCACGTCGTTTGCTAGAAATCCACGTGCGCGTTCTGCCAAAAGCACCATTTGCATGCACATCTTCTGGTTTTGCAGAAAACTTCATCCGCGTCTACCAAAAGATGCATGTGCATGCTTAAAACGCGTTTTCGCACAAATCCGTGCGCGGGTGCTAAAAAGAGCAGCATCGGCATGCTTAGCACGTCGTTTGGTAGAAATCCACGTGCGCGTTCTGCCAAAAGCACCATTTGCATGCACATCTTGTGGTTTTGCAGAAAACTTCATCCGCGTCTACCAAAAGATGCATGTGCATGCTTAAAACGCGTTTTCGCACAAATCCGTGCGCGGGTGCTAAAAGAGCAGCATCGGCATGCTTAGCACGTCGTTTGGTAGAAATCCACGTGCGCGTTCTGCAAAAAGCACCATTTGCATGCACATCTTGTGGTTTTGCAGAAAACTTCACCCGCGTCTACCAAAAGATGCATGTGCATGGTTAAAACGCGTTTTCGCACAAATGCGTGCGCGGGTGCTAAAAAGAGCAGCATCGGCATGCTTAGCACGTCGTTTGGTAGAAATCCACGTGCGCGTTCTGCCAAAAGCACCATTGGCATGCACATCTTGTGGTTTTGCAGAAAACTTCATCCGCGTCTACCAAAAGATGCATGTGCATGCTTAAAACGCGTTTTCGCACAAATCCGTGCGCGGGTGCTAAAAAGAGCAGCATCGGCATGCTTAGCACGTCGTTTGGTAGAAATCCACGTGCGCGTTCTGCCAAAAGCACCATTTGCATGCACATCTTGTGGTTTTGCAGAAAACTTCATCCGCGTCTACCAAAAGATGCATGTGCATGCTTAAAACGCGTTTTCGCACAAATGCCTGCGCGGGTGCTAAAAAGAGCAGCATCGGCATGCTTAGCACGTGGTTTGGAAGAAATCCACGTGCGCGTTCTGCCAAAAGCACCATTTGCATGCACATCTTGTGGTTTTGCAGAAAACTTCATCCGCGTCTACCAAAAGATGCATGTACATGCTTAAAACGCGTTTTCGCACAAATCCGTGCGCGGGTGCTAAAAAGAGCAGCATCGGCATGCTTAGCACGTCGTTTGGTAGAAATCCACGTGCGCGTTCTGCCAAAAGCACCATTTGCATGCACATCTTGTGGTTTTGCAGAAAACTTCACCCGCGTCTACCAAAAGATGCATGTGCATGCTTAAAACGCGTTTTCGCACAAATGCGTGCGCGGGTGCTAAAAAGAGCAGCATCGGCATGCTTAGCACGTCGTTTGGTAGAAATCCACGTGCGCGTTCTGCCAAAAGCACTATTTGCATGCACATCTTCTGGTTTTGCAGAAAACTTCATCCGCGTCTACCAAAAGATGCATGTGCATGCTTAAAACGCGTTTTCGCACAAATCCGTGCGCGGGTGCTAAAAAGAGCAGCATCGGCATGCTTAGCACGTCGTTTGGTAGAAATCCACGTGCGCGTTCTGCCAAAAGCACCATTTGCATGCACATCTTGTGGTTTTGCAGAAAACTTCATCCGCGTCTACCAAAAGATGCATGTGCATGCTTAAAACGCGTTTTCGCACAAATTCGTGCGCGGGTGCTAAAAAGAGCAGCATCGGCATGCTTAGCACGTCGTCTGGTAGAAATCCACGTGCGCGTTCTGCAAAAAGCACCATTTGCATGCACATCTTGTGGTTTTGCAGAAAACTTCATCCGCGTCTACCAAAAGATGCATGTGCATGCTTAAAACGCGTTTTCGCACAACTGCGTGCGCGGGTGTTAAAAAGAGCAGCATCGGCATGCTTAGCACGTCGTTTGGTAGAAATCCACGTGCGCGTTCTGCCAAAAGCACCATTTGCATGCACATCTTGTGGTTTTGCAGAAAACTTCATCCGCGTCTACCAAAAGATGCATGTGCATGCTTAAAACGCGGTTTCGCACAAATCCGTGCGCGGGTGCTAAAAAGAGCAGCATCGGCATGCTTAGCACGTCGTTTGGTAGAAATCCACGTGCGCGTTCTGCCAAAAGCACCATTTGCATGCACATATTGTGGTTTTGCAGAAAACTTCATCCGCGTCTACCAAAAGATGCATGTGCATGCTTAAAACGCGTTTTCGCACAAATCCGTGCGCGGGTGCTAAAAAGAGCACCATCGGCATGCTTAGCACGTCGTTTGGTAGAAATCCACGTGCGCGTTCTGCCAAAAGCACCATTTGCATGCACATCTTGTGGTTTTGCAGAAAACTTCATCCGCGTCTACCAAAAGATGCATGTGCATGCTTAAAACGCGTTTTCGCACAAATGCGTGCGCGGGTGCTAAAAAGAGCAGCATCGGCATGCTTAGCACGTCGTTTGGTAGAAATCCGCGTGCGCGTTCTGCCAAAAGCACCATTTGCATGCACTTCTTGTGGTTTTGCAGAAAACTTCATCCGCGTCTACCAAAAGATGCATGTGCATGCTTAAAACGCGTTTTCGCACAAATGCGTGCGCGGGTGCTAAAAAGAGCAGCATCGGCATGCTTAGCACGTCGTTTGGTAGAAATCCACGTGCGCGTTCTGCCAAAAGCACCATTTGCATGCACATCTTGTGGTTTTGCAGTAAACTTCATCCGCGTCTACCAAAAGATGCATGTGCATGCTTAAAACGCGTTTTCGCACAAATCCGTGCGCGGGTGCTAAAAAGAGCAGCATCGGCATGCTTAGCACGTCGTTTGGTAGAAATCCACGTGCGCGTTCTGCAAAAAGCACCATTTGCATGCACATCTTGTGGTTTTGCAGAAAACTTCATCCGCGTCTACCAAAAGATGCATGTGCATGCTTAAAACGCGTTTTCGCACAAATGCGTGCGCGGGTGCTAAAAAGAGCAGCATCGGCATGCTTAGCTCGTCGTTTGGTAGAAATCCACGTGCGCGTTCTGCCAAAAGCACCATTTGCATGCACATCTTGTGGTTTTGCAGAAAACTTCATCCGCGTCTACCAAAAGATGCATGTGCATGCTTAAAACGCGTTTTCGCACAAATGCGTGCGCGGGTGCTAAAAACAGCAGCATCGGCATGCTTAGCACGTGGTTTGGAAGAAATCCACGTGCGCGTTCTGCCAAAAGCACCATTTGCATGCACATCTTGTGGTTTTGCAGAAAACTTCATCCGCGTCTACCAAAAGATGCATGTACATGCTTAAAACGCGTTTTCGCACAAATGCGTGCGCGGGTGCTAAAAAGAGCAGCATCGGCATGCTTAGCACGTCGTTTGGTAGAAATCCACGTGCGCGTTCTGCAAAAAGCACCATTTGCATGCACATCTTGTGGTTTTGCAGTAAACTTCATCCGCGTCTACCAAAAGATGCATGTGCATGCTTAAAACGCGTTTTCGCACAAATCCGTGCGCGGGTGCTAAAAAGAGCAGCATCGGCATGCTTAGCACGTCGTTTGGTAGAAATCCACGTGCGCGTTCTGCAAAAAGCACCATTTGCATGCACATCTTGTGGTTTTGCAGAAAACTTCATCCGCGTCTACCAAAAGATGCATGTGCATGCTTAAAACGCGTTTTCGCACAAATGCGTGCGCGGGTGCTAAAAAGAGCAGCATCGGCATGCTTAGCTCGTCGTTTGGTAGAAATCCACGTGCGCGTTCTGCCAAAAGCACCATTTGCATGCACATCTTGTGGTTTTGCAGAAAACTTCATCCGCGTCTACCAAAAGATGCATGTGCATGCTTAAAACGCGTTTTCGCACAAATGCGTGCGCGGGTGCTAAAAAGAGCAGCATCGGCATGCTTAGCACGTGGTTTGGAAGAAATCCACGTGCGCGTTCTGCCAAAAGCACCATTTGCATGCACATCTTGTGGTTTTGCAGAAAACTTCATCCGCGTCTACCAAAAGATGCATGTGCATGCTTAAAACGCGTTTTCGCACAAATGCCTGCGCGGGTGCTAAAAAGAGCAGCATCGGCATGCTTAGCACGTGGTTTGGAAGAAATCCACGTGCGCGTTCTGCCAAAAGCACCATTTGCATGCACATCTTGTGGTTTTGCAGAAAACTTCATCCGCGTCTACCAAAAGATGCATGTACATGCTTAAAACGCGTTTTCGCACAAATCCGTGCGCGGGTGCTAAAAAGAGCAGCATCGGCATGCTTAGCACGTCGTTTGGTAGAAATCCACGTGCGCGTTCTGCAAAAAGCACCATTTGCATGCACATCTTGTGGTTTTGCAGAAAACTTCACCCGCGTCTACCAAAAGATGCATGTGCATGCTTAAAACGCGTTTTCGCACAAATGCGTGCGCGGGTGCTAAAAAGAGCAGCATCGGCATGCTTAGCACGTCGTTTGGTAGAAATCCACGTGCGCGTTCTGCCAAAAGCACTATTTGCATGCACATCTTCTGGTTTTGCAGAAAACTTCATCCGCGTCTACCAAAAGATGCATGTGCATGCTTAAAACGCGTTTTCGCACAAATCCGTGCGCGGGTGCTAAAAAGAGCAGCATCGGCATGCTTAGCACGTCGTTTGGTAGAAATCCACGTGCGCGTTCTGCCAAAAGCACCATTTGCATGCACATCTTGTGGTTTTGCAGAAAACTTCATCCGCGTCTACCAAAAGATGCATGTGCATGCTTAAAACGCGTTTTCGCACAAATTCGTGCGCGGGTGCTAAAAAGAGCAGCATCGGCATGCTTAGCACGTCGTCTGGTAGAAATCCACGTGCGCGTTCTGCAAAAAGCACCATTTGCATGCACATCTTGTGGTTTTGCAGAAAACTTCATCCGCGTCTACCAAAAGATGCATGTGCATGCTTAAAACGCGTTTTCGCACAAATGCGTGCGCGGGTGCTAAAAAGAGCAGCATCGGCATGCTTAGCACGTCGTTTGGTAGAAATCCGCGTGCGCGTTCTGCCAAAAGCACCATTTGCATGCACTTCTTGTGGTTTTGCAGAAAACTTCATCCGCGTCTACCAAAAGATGCATGTGCATGCTTAAAACGCGTTTTCGCACAAATGCGTGCGCGGGTGCTAAAAAGAGCAGCATCGGCATGCTTAGCACGTCGTTTGGTAGAAATCCACGTGCGCGTTCTGCCAAAAGCACCATTTGCATGCACATCTTGTGGTTTTGCAGTAAACTTCATCCGCGTCTACCAAAAGATGCATGTGCATGCTTAAAACGCGTTTTCGCACAAATCCGTGCGCGGGTGCTAAAAAGAGCAGCATCGGCATGCTTAGCACGTCGTTTGGTAGAAATCCACGTGCGCGTTCTGCAAAAAGCACCATTTGCATGCACATCTTGTGGTTTTGCAGAAAACTTCATCCGCGTCTACCAAAAGATGCATGTGCATGCTTAAAACGCGTTTTCGCACAAATGCGTGCGCGGGTGCTAAAAAGAGCAGCATCGGCATGCTTAGCTCGTCGTTTGGTAGAAATCCACGTGCGCGTTCTGCCAAAAGCACCATATGCATGCACATCTTGTGGTTTTGCAGAAAACTTCATCCGCGTCTACCAAAAGATGCATGTGCATGCTTAAAACGCGTTTTCGCACAAATGCGTGCGCGGGTGCTAAAAAGAGCAGCATCGGCATGCTTAGCACGTGGTTTGGAAGAAATCCACGTGCGCGTTCTGCCAAAAGCACCATTTGCATGCACATCTTGTGGTTTTGCAGAAAACTTCATCCGCGTCTACCAAAAGATGCATGTACATGCTTAAAACGCGTTTTCGCACAAATGCGTGCGCGGGTGCTAAAAAGAGCAGCATCGGCATGCTTAGCACGTCGTTTGGTAGAAATCCACGTGCGCGTTCTGCCAAAAGCACCATTTGCATGCACATCATGTGGTTTTTCAGTAAACTTCATCCGCGTCTACCAAAAGATGCATGTGCATGCTTAAAACGCGTTTTCGCACAAATCCGTGCGCGGGTGCTAAAAAGAGCAGCATCGGCATGCTTAGCACGTCGTTTGGTAGAAATCCACGTGCGCGTTCTGCAAAAAGCACCATTTGCATGCACATCTTGTGGTTTTGCAGAAAACTTCATCCGCGTCTACCAAAAGATGCATGTGCATGCTTAAAACGCGTTTTCGCACAAATGCGTGCGCGGGTGCTAAAAAGAGCAGCATCGGCATGCTTAGCTCGTCGTTTGGTAGAAATCCACGTGCGCGTTCTGCCAAAAGCACCATTTGCATGCACATCTTGTGGTTTTGCAGAAAACTTCATCCGCGTCTACCAAAAGATGCATGTGCATGCTTAAAACGCGTTTTCGCACAAATGCGTGCGCGGGTGCTAAAAAGAGCAGCATCGGCATGCTTAGCACGTGGTTTGGAAGAAATCCACGTGCGCGTTCTGCCAAAAGCACCATTTGCATGCACATCTTGTGGTTTTGCAGAAAACTTCATCCGCGTCTACCAAAAGATGCATGTACATGCTTAAAACGCGTTTTCGCACAAATCCGTGCGCGGGTGCTAAAAAGAGCAGCATCGGCATGCTTAGCACGTCGTTTGGTAGAAATCCACGTGCGCGTTCTGCCAAAAGCACCATTTGCATGCACATCTTGTGGTTTTGCAGAAAACTTCACCCGCGTCTACCAAAAGATGCATGTGCATGCTTAAAACGCGTTTTCGCACAAATGCGTGCGCGGGTGCTAAAAAGAGCAGCATCGGCATGCTTAGCAAGTCGTTTGGTAGAAATCCACGTGCGCGTTCTGCAAAAAGCACCATTTGCATGCACATCTTGTGGTTTTGCAGAAAACTTCATCCGCGTCTACGAAAAGATGCATGTGCATGCTTAAAACGCGTTTTCGCACAAATGCGTGCGCGGGTGCTAAAAAGAGCAGCATCGGCATGCTTAGCACGTCGTTTGGTAGAAATCCACGTGCGCGTTCTGCCAAAAGCACCATTTGCATGCACATCTTGTGGTTTTGCAGAAAACTTCATCCGCGTCTACCAAAAGATGCATGTGCATGCTTAAAACGCGTTTTCGCACAAATCCGTGCGCGGGTGCTAAAAAGAGCAGCATCGGCATGCTTAGCACGTCGTTTGGTAGAAATCCACGTGCGCGTTCTGCAAAAAGCACCATTTGCATGCACATCTTGTGGTTTTGCAGAAAACTTCATCCGCGTCTACCAAAAGATGCATGTGCATGCTTAAAACGCGTTTTCGCACAAATGCGTGCGCGGGTGCTAAAAAGAGCAGCATCGGCATGCTTAGCACGTCGTTTGGTAGAAATCCACGTGCGCGTTCTGCCAAAAGCACCATTTGCATGCACATCTTGTGGTTTTGCAGAAAACTTCATCCGCGTCTACCAAAAGATGCATGTGCATGCTTAAAACGCGTTTTCGCACAAATGCGTGCGCGGGTGCTAAAAAGAGCAGCATCGGCATGCTTAGCACGTCGTTTGGAAGAAATCCACGTGCACGTTCTGCCAAAAGCACCATTTGCATGCACATCTTGTGGTTTTGCAGAAAACTTCATCCGCGTCTACCAAAAGATGCATGTGCATGCTTAAAACGCGTTTTCGCACAAATCCGTGCGCGGGTGCTAAAAAGAGCAGCATCGGCATGCTTAGCACGTCGTTTGGTAGAAATCCACATGCGCGTTCTGCCAAAAGCACCATTTGCATGCACATCTTGTGGTTTTGCAGAAAACTTCACCCGCGTCTACCAAAAGATGCATGTGCATGCTTAAAACGCGTTTTCGCACAAATCCGTGCGCGGGTGCTAAAAAGAGCAGCATCGGCATGCTTAGCACGTCGTTTGGTAGAAATCCACGTGCGCGTTCTGCCAAAAGCACCATTTGCATGCACATCTTGTGGTTTTGCAGAAAACTACATCCGCGTCTACCAAAAGATGCATGTGCATGCTTAAAACGCGCTTTCGCACAAATCCGTGCGCGGGTGCTAAAAAGAGCAGCATCGGCATGCTTAGCACATCGTTTGGTAGAAATCCACGTGCGCGTTCTGCCAAAAGCACCATTTGCATGCACATCTTGTGGTTTTGCAGAAAACTTCATCCGCGTCTACCAAAAGATGCATGTGCATGCTTAAAACGCGTTTTCGCACAAATGCGTGCGCGGGTGCTAAAAAGAGCAGCATCGGCATGCTTAGCACGTCGTTTGGTAGAAATCCACGTGCGCGTTCTGCCAAAAGCACCATTTGCATGCACATCTTGTGGTTTTGCAGAAAACTTCATCCGCGTCTACCAAAAGATGCATGTGCATGCTTAAAACGCGTTTTCGCACAAATCCGTGCGCGGGTGCTAAAAGAGCAGCATCGGCATGCTTAGCACGTCGTTTGGTAGAAATCCACGTGCGCGTTCTGCCAAAAGCACCATTTGCATGCACATCTTGTGGTTTTGCAGAAAACTTCACCCGCGTCTACCAAAAGATGCATGTGCATGCTTAAAACGCGTTTTCGCACAAATGCGTGCGCGAGTGCTAAAAAGAGCAGCATCGGCATGCTTAGCACGTCGTTTGGTAGAAATCCACGTGCGCGTTCTGCCAAAAGCACCATTTGCATGCACATCTTGTGGTTTTGCAGAAAACTTCATCCGCGTCAACCAAAAGATGCATGTGCATGCTTAAAACGCGTTTTCGCACAAATGCGTGCGCGGGTGCTAAAAAAAGCAGCATCGGCATGCTTAGCACGTCGTTTGGTAGAAATCCACGTGCGCATTCTGCCAAAAGCACCATTTGGATGCACATCTTGTGGTTTTGCAGAAAACTTCATCCGCGTCTACCAAAAGATGCATGTGCATGCTTAAAACGCGTTTTCGCACAAATCCGTGCGCGGGTGCTAAAAAGAGCAGCATCGGCATGCTTAGCACGTCGTTTGGTAGAAATCCACGTGCGCGTTCTGCCAAAAGCACCATTTGCATGCACATCTTGTGGTTTTGCAGAAAACTTCATCCGCGTCTACCAAAAGATGCATGTGCATGCTTAAAACGCGTTTTCGCACAAATGCGTGCGCGGGTGCTAAAAAGAGCAGCATCGGCATGCTTAGCACGTCGTTTGGTAGAAATCCACGTGCGCGTTCTGCCAAAAGCACCATTTGCATGCACATCTTGTGGTTTTGCAGAAAACTTCATCCGCGTCTACCAAAAGATGCATGTGCATGCTTAAAACGCGTTTTCGCACAAATGCGTGCGCGGGTGCTAAAAAGAGCAGCATCGGCATGCTTAGCACGTCGTTTGGAAGAAATCCACGAGCGCGTTCTGCCAAAAGCACCATTTGCATGCACATCTTGTGGTTTGGCAGAAAACTTCACCCGCGTCTACCAAAAGATGCATGTGCATGCTTAAAACGCGTTTTCGCACAAATGCGTGCGCGAGTGCTAAAAAGAGCAGCATCGGCATGCTTAGCACGTCGTTTGGTAGAAATCCACGTGCGCGTTCTGCCAAAAGCACCATTTGCATGCACATCTTGTGGTTTTGCAGAAAACTTCATCCGCGTCAACCAAAAGATGCATGTGCATGCTTAAAACGCGTTTTCGCACAAATGCGTGCGCGGGTGCTAAAAAGAGCAGCATCGGCATGCTTAGCACGTCGTTTGGTAGAAATCCACGTGCGCATTCTGCCAAAAGCACCATTTGGATGCACATCTTGTGGTTTTGCAGAAAACTTCATCCGCGTCTACCAAAAGATGCATGTGCATGCTTAAAACGCGTTTTCGCACAAATCCGTGCGCGGGTGCTAAAAAGAGCAGCATCGGCATGCTTAGCACGTCGTTTGGTAGAAATCCACGTGCGCGTTCTGCCAAAAGCACCATTTGCATGCACATCTTGTGGTTTTGCAGAAAACTTCATCCGCGTCTACCAAAAGATGCATGTGCATGCTTAAAACGCGTTTTCGCACAAATGCGTGCGCGGGTGCTAAAAAGAGCAGCATCGGCATGCTTAGCACGTCGTTTGGTAGAAATCCACGTGCGCGTTCTGCCAAAAGCACCATTTGCATGCACATCTTGTGGTTTTGCAGAAAACTTCATCCGCGTCTACCAAAAGATGCATGTGCATGCTTAAAACGCGTTTTCGCACAAATGCGTGCGCGGGTGCTAAAAAGAGCAGCATCGGCATGCTTAGCACGTCGTTTGGAAGAAATCCACGTGCGCGTTCTGCCAAAAGCACCATTTGCATGCACATCTTGTGGTTTTGCAGAAAACTTCATCCGCGTCTACCAAAAGATGCATGTGCATGCTTAAAACGCGTTTTCGCACAAATCCGTGCGCGGGTGCTAAAAAGAGCAGCATCTGCATGCTTAGCACGTCGTTTGGTAAAAATCCACGTGCGCGTTCTGCCAAAAGCACCATTTGCATGCACATGTTGTGGTTTTGCAGAAAACTTCATCCGCGTCTACCAAAAGATGCATGTGCATGCTTAAAACGCGTTTTCGCACAAATCCGTGCGCGGGTGCTAAAAAGAGCAGCATCGGCATGCTTAGCACGTCGTTTGGTAGAAATCCACGTGCGCGTTCTGCCAAAAGCACCATTTGCATGCACATCTTGTGGTTTTGCAGAAAACTTCATCCGCGTCTACCAAAAGATGCATGTGCATGCTTAAAACGCGTTTTCGCACAAATGCGTGCGCGGGTGCTAAAAAGAGCAGCATCGGCATGCTTAGCACGTCGTTTGGTAGAAATCCACGTGCGCGTTCTGCCAAAAGCACCATTTGCATGCACATCTTGTGGTTTTGCAGTAAACTTCATCCGCGTCTACCAAAAGATGCATGTGCATGCTTAAAACGCGTTTTCGCACAAATCCGTGCGCGGGTGCTAAAAAGAGCAGCATCGGCATGCTTAGCACGTCGTTTGGTAGAAATCCACGTGCGCGTTCTGCAAAAAGCACCATTTGCATGCACATCTTGTGGTTTTGCAGAAAACTTCATCCGCGTCTACCAAAAGATGCATGTGCATGCTTAAAACGCGTTTTCGCACAAATGCGTGCGCGGGTGCTAAAAAAAGCAGCATCGGCATGCTTAGCACGTCGTTTGGTAGAAATCCACGTGCGCATTCTGCCAAAAGCACCATTTGGATGCACATCTTGTGGTTTTGCAGAAAACTTCATCCGCGTCTACCAAAAGATGCATGTGCATGCTTAAAACGCGTTTTCGCACAAATCCGTGCGCGGGTGCTAAAAAGAGCAGCATCGGCATGCTTAGCACGTCGTTTGGTAGAAATCCACGTGCGCGTTCTGCCAAAAGCACCATTTGCATGCACATCTTGTGGTTTTGCAGAAAACTTCATCCGCGTCTACCAAAAGATGCATGTGCATGCTTAAAACGCGTTTTCGCACAAATGCGTGCGCGGGTGCTAAAAAGAGCAGCATCGGCATGCTTAGCACGTCGTTTGGTAGAAATCCACGTGCGCGTTCTGCCAAAAGCACCATTTGCATGCACATCTTGTGGTTTTGCAGAAAACTTCATCCGCGTCTACCAAAAGATGCATGTGCATGCTTAAAACGCGTTTTCGCACAAATGCGTGCGCGGGTGCTAAAAAGAGCAGCATCGGCATGCTTAGCACGTCGTTTGGAAGAAATCCACGAGCGCGTTCTGCCAAAAGCACCATTTGCATGCACATCTTGTGGTTTGGCAGAAAACTTCACCCGCGTCTACCAAAAGATGCATGTGCATGCTTAAAACGCGTTTTCGCACAAATGCGTGCGCGAGTGCTAAAAAGAGCAGCATCGGCATGCTTAGCACGTCGTTTGGTAGAAATCCACGTGCGCGTTCTGCCAAAAGCACCATTTGCATGCACATCTTGTGGTTTTGCAGAAAACTTCATCCGCGTCAACCAAAAGATGCATGTGCATGCTTAAAACGCGTTTTCGCACAAATGCGTGCGCGGGTGCTAAAAAGAGCAGCATCGGCATGCTTAGCACGTCGTTTGGTAGAAATCCACGTGCGCATTCTGCCAAAAGCACCATTTGGATGCACATCTTGTGGTTTTGCAGAAAACTTCATCCGCGTCTACCAAAAGATGCATGTGCATGCTTAAAACGCGTTTTCGCACAAATCCGTGCGCGGGTGCTAAAAAGAGCAGCATCGGCATGCTTAGCACGTCGTTTGGTAGAAATCCACGTGCGCGTTCTGCCAAAAGCACCATTTGCATGCACATCTTGTGGTTTTGCAGAAAACTTCATCCGCGTCTACCAAAAGATGCATGTGCATGCTTAAAACGCGTTTTCGCACAAATGCGTGCGCGGGTGCTAAAAAGAGCAGCATCGGCATGCTTAGCACGTCGTTTGGTAGAAATCCACGTGCGCGTTCTGCCAAAAGCACCATTTGCATGCACATCTTGTGGTTTTGCAGAAAACTTCATCCGCGTCTACCAAAAGATGCATGTGCATGCTTAAAACGCGTTTTCGCACAAATGCGTGCGCGGGTGCTAAAAAGAGCAGCATCGGCATGCTTAGCACGTCGTTTGGAAGAAATCCACGTGCGCGTTCTGCCAAAAGCACCATTTGCATGCACATCTTGTGGTTTTGCAGAAAACTTCATCCGCGTCTACCAAAAGATGCATGTGCATGCTTAAAACGCGTTTTCGCACAAATCCGTGCGCGGGTGCTAAAAAGAGCAGCATCTGCATGCTTAGCACGTCGTTTGGTAAAAATCCACGTGCGCGTTCTGCCAAAAGCACCATTTGCATGCACATGTTGTGGTTTTGCAGAAAACTTCATCCGCGTCTACCAAAAGATGCATGTGCATGCTTAAAACGCGTTTTCGCACAAATCCGTGCGCGGGTGCTAAAAAGAGCAGCATCGGCATGCTTAGCACGTCGTTTGGTAGAAATCCACGTGCGCGTTCTGCCAAAAGCACCATTTGCATGCACATCTTGTGGTTTTGCAGAAAACTTCATCCGCGTCTACCAAAAGATGCATGTGCATGCTTAAAACGCGTTTTCGCACAAATGCGTGCGCGGGTGCTAAAAAGAGCAGCATCGGCATGCTTAGCACGTCGTTTGGTAGAAATCCACGTGCGCGTTCTGCCAAAAGCACCATTTGCATGCACATCTTGTGGTTTTGCAGTAAACTTCATCCGCGTCTACCAAAAGATGCATGTGCATGCTTAAAACGCGTTTTCGCACAAATCCGTGCGCGGGTGCTAAAAAGAGCAGCATCGGCATGCTTAGCACGTCGTTTGGTAGAAATCCACGTGCGCGTTCTGCAAAAAGCACCATTTGCATGCACATCTTGTGGTTTTGCAGAAAACTTCATCCGCGTCTACCAAAAGATGCATGTGCATGCTTAAAACGCGTTTTCGCACAAATGCGTGCGCGGGTGCTAAAAAGAGCAGCATCGGCATGCTTAGCTCGTCGTTTGGTAGAAATCCACGTGCGCGTTCTGCCAAAAGCACCATTTGCATGCACATCTTGTGGTTTTGCAGAAAACTTCATCCGCGTCTACCAAAAGATGCATGTGCATGCTTAAAACGCGTTCTCGCACAAATGCGTGCGCGGGTGCTAAAAAGAGCAGCATCGGCATGCTTAGCACGTGGTTTGGAAGAAATCCACGTGCGCGTTCTGCCAAAAGCACCATTTGCATGCACATCTTGTGGTTTTGCAGAAAACTTCATCCGCGTCTACCAAAAGATGTATGTACATGCTTAAAACGCGTTTTCGCACAAATGCGTGCGCGGGTGCTAAAAAGAGCAGCATCGGCATGCTTAGCACGTCGTTTGGTAGAAATCCACGTGCGCGTTCTGCCAAAAGCAGCATTTGCATGCACATCTTGTGGTTTTGCAGTAAACTTCATCCGCGTCTACCAAAAGATGCATGTGCATGCTTAAAACGCGTTTTCGCACAAATCCGTGCGCGGGTGCTAAAAAGAGCAGCATCGGCATGCTTAGCACGTCGTTTGGTAGAAATCCACGTGCGCGTTCTGCAAAAAGCACCATTTGCATGCACATCTTGTGGTTTTGCAGAAAACTTCATCCGCGTCTACCAAAAGATGCATGTGCATGCTTAAAACGCGTTTTCGCACAAATGCGTGCGCGGGTGCTAAAAAGAGCAGCATCGGCATGCTTAGCTCGTCGTTTGGTAGAAATCCACGTGCGCGTTCTGCCAAAAGCACCATTTGCATGCACATCTTGTGGTTTTGCAGAAAACTTCATCCGCGTCTACCAAAAGATGCATGTGCATGCTTAAAACGCGTTTTCGCACAAATGCGTGCGCGGGTGCTAAAAAGAGCAGCATCGGCATGCTTAGCACGTGGTTTGGAAGAAATCCACGTGCGCGTTCTGCCAAAAGCACCATTTGCATGCACATCTTGTGGTTTTGCAGAAAACTTCATCCGCGTCTACCAAAAGATGCATGTACATGCTTAAAACGCGTTTTCGCACAAATCCGTGCGCGGGTGCTAAAAAGAGCAGCATCGGCATGCTTAGCACGTCGTTTGGTAGAAATCCACGTGCGCGTTCTGCCAAAAGCACCATTTGCATGCACATCTTGTGGTTTTGCAGAAAACCTCACCCGCGTCTACCAAAAGATGCATGTGCATGCTTAAAACGCGTTTTCGCACAAATGCGTGCGCGGGTGCTAAAAAGAGCAGCATCGGCATGCTTAGCACGTCGTTTGGTAGAAATCCACGTGCGCGTTCTGCAAAAAGCACCATTTGCATGCACATCTTGTGGTTTTGCGGAAAACTTCATCCGCGTCTACCAAAAGATGCATGTGCATGCTTAAAACGCGTTTTCGCACAAATGCGTGCGCGGGTGCTAAAAAGAGCAGCATCGGCATGCTTAGCACGTCGTTTGGTAGAAATCCACGTGCGCGTTCTGCCAAAAGCACCATTTGCATGCACATCTTGTGGTTTTGCAGAAAACTTCATCCGCGTCTACCAAAAGATGCATGTGCATGCTTAAAACGCGTTTTCGCACAAATCCGTGCGCGGGTGCTAAAAAGAGCAGCATCGGCATGCTTAGCACGTCGTTTGGTAGAAATCCACGTGCGCGTTCTGCAAAAAGCACCATTTGCATGCACATCTTGTGGTTTTGCAGAAAACTTCATCCGCGTCTACCAAAAGATGCATGTGCATGCTTAAAACGCGTTTTCGCACAAATGCGTGCGCGGGTGCTAAAAAGAGCAGCATCGGCATGCTTAGCACGTCGTTTGGTAGAAATCCACGTGCGCGTTCTGCCAAAAGCACCATTTGCATGCACATCTTGTGGTTTTGCAGAAAACTTCATCCGCGTCTACCAAAAGATGCATGTGCATGCTTAAAACGCGTTTTCGCACAAATGCGTGCGCGGGTGCTAAAAAGAGCAGCATCGGCATGCTTAGCACGTCGTTTGGAAGAAATCCACGTGCACGTTCTGCCAAAAGCACCATTTGCATGCACATCTTGTGGTTTTGCAGAAAACTTCATCCGCGTCTACCAAAAGATGCATGTGCATGCTTAAAACGCGTTTTCGCACAAATCCGTGCGCGGGTGCTAAAAAGAGCAGCATCGGCATGCTTAGCACGTCGTTTGGTAGAAATCCACGTGCGCGTTCTGCCAAAAGCACCATTTGCATGCACATCTTGTGGTTTTGCAGAAAACTTCACCCGCGTCTACCAAAAGATGCATGTGCATGCTTAAAACGCGTTTTCGCACAAATCCGTGCGCGGGTGCTAAAAAGAGCAGCATCGGCATGCTTAGCACGTCGTTTGGTAGAAATCCACGTGCGCGTTCTGCCAAAAGCACCATTTGCATGCACATCTTGTGGTTTTGCAGAAAACTTCATCCGCGTCTACCAAAAGATGCATGTGCATGCTTAAAACGCGCTTTCGCACAAATCCGTTCGCGGGTGCTAAAAAGAGCAGCATCGGCATGCTTAGCACATCGTTTGGTAGAAATCCACGTGCGCGTTCTGCCAAAAGCACCATTTGCATGCACATCTTGTGGTTTTGCAGAAAACTTCATCCGCGTCTACCAAAAGATGCATGTGCATGCTTAAAACGCGTTTTCGCACAAATGCGTGCGCGGGTGCTAAAAAGAGCAGCATCGGCATGCTTAGCACGTCGTTTGGTAGAAATCCACGTGCGCGTTCTGCCAAAAGCACCATTTGCATGCACATCTTGTGGTTTTGCAGAAAACTTCATCCGCGTCTACCAAAAGATGCATGTGCATGCTTAAAACGCGTTTTCGCACAAATCCGTGCGCGGGTGCTAAAAGAGCAGCATCGGCATGCTTAGCACGTCGTTTGGTAGAAATCCACGTGCGCGTTCTGCCAAAAGCACCATTTGCATGCACATCTTGTGGTTTTGCAGAAAACTTCACCCGCGTCTACCAAAAGATGCATGTGCATGCTTAAAACGCGTTTTCGCACAAATGCGTGCGCGAGTGCTAAAAAGAGCAGCATCGGCATGCTTAGCACGTCGTTTGGTAGAAATCCACGTGCGCGTTCTGCCAAAAGCACCATTTGCATGCACATCTTGTGGTTTTGCAGAAAACTTCATCCGCGTCAACCAAAAGATGCATGTGCATGCTTAAAACGCGTTTTCGCACAAATGCGTGCGCGGGTGCTAAAAAGAGCAGCATCGGCATGCTTAGCACGTCGTTTGGTAGAAATCCACGTGCGCATTCTGCCAAAAGCACCATTTGGATGCACATCTTGTGGTTTTGCAGAAAACTTCATCCGCGTCTACCAAAAGATGCATGTGCATGCTTAAAACGCGTTTTCGCACAAATCCGTGCGCGGGTGCTAAAAAGAGCAGCATCGGCATGCTTAGCACGTCGTTTGGTAGAAATCCACGTGCGCGTTCTGCCAAAAGCACCATTTGCATGCACATCTTGTGGTTTTGCAGAAAACTTCATCCGCGTCTACCAAAAGATGCATGTGCATGCTTAAAACGCGTTTTCGCACAAATGCGTGCGCGGGTGCTAAAAAGAGCAGCATCGGCATGCTTAGCACGTCGTTTGGTAGAAATCCACGTGCGCGTTCTGCCAAAAGCACCATTTGCATGCACATCTTGTGGTTTTGCAGAAAACTTCATCCGCGTCTACCAAAAGATCCATGTGCATGCTTAAAACGCGTTTTCGCACAAATGCGTGCGCGGGTGCTAAAAAGAGCAGCATCGGCATGCTTAGCACGTCGTTTGGAAGAAATCCACGTGCGCGTTCTGCCAAAAGCACCATTTGCATGCACATCTTGTGGTTTTGCAGAAAACTTCATCCGCGTCTACCAAAAGATGCATGTACATGCTTAAAACGCGTTTTCGCACAAATGCGTGCGCGGGTGCTAAAAAGAGCAGCATCGGCATGCTTAGCACGTCGTTTGGTAGAAATCCACGTGCGCGTTCTGCCAAAAGCACCATTTGCATGCACATCTTGTGGTTTTGCAGTAAACTTCATCCGCGTCTACCAAAAGATGCATGTGCATGCTTAAAACGCGTTTTCGCACAAATCCGTGCGCGGGTGCTAAAAAGAGCAGCATCGGCATGCTTAGCACGTCGTTTGGTAGAAATCCACGTGCGCGTTCTGCAAAAAGCACCATTTGCATGCACATCTTGTGGTTTTGCAGAAAACTTCACCCGCGTCTACCAAAAGATGCATGTGCATGCTTAAAACGCGTTTTCGCACAAATGCGTGCGCGGGTGCTAAAAAGAGCAGCATCGGCATGCTTAGCACGTCGTTTGGTAGAAATCCACGTGCGCGTTCTGCAAAAAGCACCATTTGCATGCACATCTTGTGGTTTTGCAGAAAACTTCATCCGCGTCTACCAAAAGATGCATGTGCATGCTTAAAACGCGTTTTCGCACAAATGCGTGCGCGGGTGCTAAAAAGAGCAGCATCGGCATGCTTAGCACGTCGTTTGGTAGAAATCCACGTGCGCGTTCTGCCAAAAGCACCATTTGCATGCACATCTTGTGGTTTTGCAGAAAACTTCATCCGCGTCTACCAAAAGATGCATGTGCATGCTTAAAACGCGTTTTCGCACAAATCCGTGCGCGGGTGCTAAAAAGAGCAGCATCGGCATGCTTAGCACGTCGTTTGGTAGAAATCTACGTGCGCGTTCTGCAAAAAGCACCATTTGCATGCACATCTTGTGGTTTTGCAGAAAACTTCATCCGCGTCTACCAAAAGATGCATGTGCATGCTTAAAACGCGTTTTCGCACAAATGCGTGCGCGGGTGCTAAAAAGAGCAGCATCGGCATGCTTAGCACGTCGTTTGGTAGAAATCCACGCGCGCGTTCTGCCAAAAGCACCATTTGCATGCACATCTTGTGGTTTTGCAGAAAACTTCATCCGCGTCTACCAAAAGATGCATGTGCATGCTTAAAACGCGTTTTCGCACAAATGCGTGCGCGGGTGCTAAAAAGAGCAGCATCGGCATGCTTAGCACGTCGTTTGGAAGAAATCCACGTGCACGTTCTGCCAAAAGCACCATTTGCATGCACATCTTGTGGTTTTGCAGAAAACTTCATCCGCGTCTACCAAAAGATGCATGTGCATGCTTAAAACGCGTTTTCGCACAAATCCGTGCGCGGGTGCTAAAAAGAGCAGCATCGGCATGCTTAGCACGTCGTTTGGTAGAAATCCACATGCGCGTTCTGCCAAAAGCACCATTTGCATGCACATCTTGTGGTTTTGCAGAAAACTTCATCCGCGTCTACCAAAAGATGCATGTGCATGCTTAAAACGCGTTTTCGCACAAATCCGTGCGCGGGTGCTAAAAAGAGCAGCATCGGCATGCTTAGCACGTCGTTTGGTAGAAATCCACGTGCGCATTCTGCCAAAAGCACCATTTGGATGCACATCTTGTGGTTTTGCAGAAAACTTCATCCGCGTCTACCAAAAGATGCATGTGCATGCTTAAAACGCGTTTTCGCACAAATCCGTGCGCGGGTGCTAAAAAGAGCAGCATCGGCATGCTTAGCACGTCGTTTGGTAGAAATCCACGTGCGCGTTCTGCCAAAAGCACCATTTGCATGCACATCTTGTGGTTTTGCAGAAAACTTCATCCGCGTCTACCAAAAGATGCATGTGCATGCTTAAAACGCGTTTTCGCACAAATGCGTGCGCGGGTGCTAAAAAGAGCAGCATCGGCATGCTTAGCACGTCGTTTGGTAGAAATCATCGTGCGCGTTCTGCCAAAAGCACCATTTGCATGCACATCTTGTGGTTTTGCAGAAAACTTCATCCGCGTCTACCAAAAGATCCATGTGCATGCTTAAAACGCGTTTTCGCACAAATGCGTGCGCGGGTGCTAAAAAGAGCAGCATCGGCATGCTTAGCACGTCGTTTGGAAGAAATCCACGTGCGCGTTCTGCCAAAAGCACCATTTGCATGCACATCTTGTGGTTTTGCAGAAAACTTCATCCGCGTCTACCAAAAGATGCATGTACATGCTTAAAACGCGTTTTCGCACAAATGCGTGCGCGGGTGCTAAAAAGAGCAGCATCGGCATGCTTAGCACGTCGTTTGGTAGAAATCCACGTGCGCGTTCTGCCAAAAGCACCATTTGCATGCACATCTTGTGGTTTTGCAGTAAACTTCATCCGCGTCTACCAAAAGATGCATGTGCATGCTTAAAACGCGTTTTCGCACAAATCCGTGCGCGGGTGCTAAAAAGAGCAGCATCGGCATGCTTAGCACGTCGTTTGGTAGAAATCCACGTGCGCGTTCTGCAAAAAGCACCATTTGCATGCACATCTTGTGGTTTTGCAGAAAACTTCACCCGCGTCTACCAAAAGATGCATGTGCATGCTTAAAACGCGTTTTCGCACAAATGCGTGCGCGGGTGCTAAAAAGAGCAGCATCGGCATGCTTAGCACGTCGTTTGGTAGAAATCCACGTGCGCGTTCTGCAAAAAGCACCATTTGCATGCACATCTTGTGGTTTTGCAGAAAACTTCACCCGCGTCTACCAAAAGATGCATGTGCATGCTTAAAACGCGTTTTCGCACAAATGCGTGCGCGGGTGCTAAAAAGAGCAGCATCGGCATGCTTAGCACGTCGTTTGGTAGAAATCCACGTGCGCGTTCTGCAAAAAGCACCATTTGCATGCACATCTTGTGGTTTTGCAGAAAACTTCATCCGCGTCTACCAAAAGATGCATGTGCATGCTTAAAACGCGTTTTCGCACAAATGCGTGCGCGGGTGCTAAAAAGAGCAGCATCGGCATGCTTAGCACGTCGTTTGGTAGAAATCCACGTGCGCGTTCTGCCAAAAGCACCATTTGCATGCACATCTTGTGGTTTTGCAGAAAACTTCATCCGCGTCTACCAAAAGATGCATGTGCATGCTTAAAACGCGTTTTCGCACAAATCCGTGCGCGGGTGCTAAAAAGAGCAGCATCGGCATGCTTAGCACGTCGTTTGGTAGAAATCTACGTGCGCGTTCTGCAAAAAGCACCATTTGCATGCACATCTTGTGGTTTTGCAGAAAACTTCATCCGCGTCTACCAAAAGATGCATGTGCATGCTTAAAACGCGTTTTCGCACAAATGCGTGCGCGGGTGCTAAAAAGAGCAGCATCGGCATGCTTAGCACGTCGTTTGGTAGAAATCCACGTGCGCGTTCTGCCAAAAGCACCATTTGCATGCACATCTTGTGGTTTTGCAGAAAACTTCATCCGCGTCTACCAAAAGATGCATGTGCATGCTTAAAACGCGTTTTCGCACAAATGCGTGCGCGGGTGCTAAAAAGAGCAGCATCGGCATGCTTAGCACGTCGTTTGGAAGAAATCCACGTGCACGTTCTGCCAAAAGCACCATTTGCATGCACATCTTGTGGTTTTGCAGAAAACTTCATCCGCGTCTACCAAAAGATGCATGTGCATGCTTAAAACGCGTTTTCGCACAAATCCGTGCGCGGGTGCTAAAAAGAGCAGCATCGGCATGCTTAGCACGTCGTTTGGTAGAAATCCACATGCGCGTTCTGCCAAAAGCACCATTTGCATGCACATCTTGTGGTTTTTGCAGAAAACTTCACCCGCGTCTACCAAAAGATGCATGTGCATGCTTAAAACGCGTTTTCGCACAAATCCGTGCGCGGGTGCTAAAAAGAGCAGCATCGGCATGCTTAGCACGTCGTTTGGTAGAAATCCACGTGCGCGTTCTGCCAAAAGCACCATTTGCATGCACATCTTGTGGTTTTGCAGAAAACTTCATCCGCGTCTACCAAAAGATGCATGTGCATGCTTAAAACGCGCTTTCGCACAAATCCGTGCGCGGGTGCTAAAAAGAGCAGCATCGGCATGCTTAGCACATCGTTTGGTAGAAATCCACGTGCGCGTTCTGCCAAAAGCACCATTTGCATGCACATCTTGTGGTTTTGCAGAAAACTTCATCCGCGTCTACCAAAAGATGCATGTGCATGCTTAAAACGCGTTTTCGCACAAATGCGTGCGCGGGTGCTAAAAAGAGCAGCATCGGCATGCTTAGCACGTCGTTTGGTAGAAATCCACGTGCGCGTTCTGCCAAAAGCACCATTTGCATGCACATCTTGTGGTTTTGCAGAAAACTTCATCCGCGTCTACCAAAAGATGCATGTGCATGCTTAAAACGCGTTTTCGCACAAATCCGTGCGCGGGTGCTAAAAGAGCAGCATCGGCATGCTTAGCACGTCGTTTGGTAGAAATCCACGTGCGCGTTCTGCCAAAAGCACCATTTGCATGCACATCTTGTGGTTTTGCAGAAAACTTCACCCGCGTCTACCAAAAGATGCATGTGCATGCTTAAAACTCGTTTTCGCACAAATGCGTGCGCGAGTGCTAAAAAGAGCAGCATCGGCATGCTTAGCACGTCGTTTGGTAGAAATCCACGTGCGCGGTCTGCCAAAAGCACCATTTGCATGCACATCTTGTGGTTTTGCAGAAAACTTCATCCGCGTCAACCAAAAGATGCATGTGCATGCTTAAAACGCGTTTTCGCACAAATGCGTGCGCGGGTGCTAAAAAAAGCAGCATCGGCATGCTTAGCACGTCGTTTGGTAGAAATCCACGTGCGCATTCTGCCAAAAGCACCATTTGCATGCACATCTTGTGGTTTTGCAGAAAACTTCATCCGCGTCTACCAAAAGATGCATGTACATGCTTAAAACGCGTTTTCGCACAAATGCGTGCGCGGGTGCTAAAAAGAGCAGCATCGGCATGCTTAGCACGTCGTTTGGGTAGAAATCCACGTGCGCGTTCTGCCAAAAGCACCATTTGCATGCACATCTTGTGGTTTTGCAGTAAACTTCATCCGCGTCTACCAAAAGATGCATGTGCATGCTTAAAACGCGTTTTCGCACAAATCCGTGCGCGGGTGCTAAAAAGAGCAGCATCGGCATGCTTAGCACGTCGTTTGGTAGAAATCCACGTGCGCGTTCTGCAAAAAGCACCATTTGCATGCACATCTTGTGGTTTTGCAGAAAACTTCACCCGCGTCTACCAAAAGATGCATGTGCATGCTTAAAACGCGTTTTCGCACAAATGCGTGCGCGGGTGCTAAAAAGAGCAGCATCGGCATGCTTAGCACGTCGTTTGGTAGAAATCCACGTGCGCGTTCTGCAAAAAGCACCATTTGCATGCACATCTTGTGGTTTTGCAGAAAACTTCATCCGCGTCTACCAAAAGATGCATGTGCATGCTTAAAACGCGTTTTCGCACAAATGCGTGCGCGGGTGCTAAAAAGAGCAGCATCGGCATGCTTAGCACGTCGTTTGGTAGAAATCCACGTGCGCGTTCTGCCAAAAGCACCATTTGCATGCACATCTTGTGGTTTTGCAGAAAACTTCATCCGCGTCTACCAAAAGATGCATGTGCATGCTTAAAACGCGTTTTCGCACAAATCCGTGCGCGGGTGCTAAAAAGAGCAGCATCGGCATGCTTAGCACGTCGTTTGGTAGAAATCCACGTGCGCGTTCTGCAAAAAGCACCATTTGCATGCACATCTTGTGGTTTTGCAGAAAACTTCATCCGCGTCTACCAAAAGATGCATGTGCATGCTTAAAACGCGTTTTCGCACAAATGCGTGCGCGGGTGCTAAAAAGAGCAGCATCGGCATGCTTAGCACGTCGTTTGGTAGAAATCCACGTGCGCGTTCTGCCAAAAGCACCATTTGCATGCACATCTTGTGGTTTTGCAGAAAACTTCATCCGCGTCTACCAAAAGATGCATGTGCATGCTTAAAACGCGTTTTCGCACAAATGCGTGCGCGGGTGCTAAAAAGAGCAGCATCGGCATGCTTAGCACGTCGTTTGGAAGAAATCCACGTGCACGTTCTGCCAAAAGCACCATTTGCATGCACATCTTGTGGTTTTGCAGAAAACTTCATCCGCGTCTACCAAAAGATGCATGTGCATGCTTAAAACGCGTTTTCGCACAAATCCGTGCGCGGGTGCTAAAAAGAGCAGCATCGGCATGCTTAGCACGTCGTTTGGTAGAAATCCACATGCGCGTTCTGCCAAAAGCACCATTTGCATGCACATCTTGTGGTTTTGCAGAAAACTTCATCCGCGTCTACCAAAAGATGCATGTGCATGCTTAAAACGCGCTTTCGCACAAATCCGTGCGCGGGTGCTAAAAAGAGCAGCATCGGCATGCTTAGCACATCGTTTGGTAGAAATCCACGTGCGCGTTCTGCCAAAAGCACCATTTGCATGCACATCTTGTGGTTTTGCAGAAAACTTCATCCGCGTCTACCAAAAGATGCATGTGCATGCTTAAAACGCGTTTTCGCACAAATGCGTGCGCGGGTGCTAAAAAGAGCAGCATCGGCATGCTTAGCACGTCGTTTGGTAGAAATCCACGTGCGCGTTCTGCCAAAAGCACCATTGGCATGCACATCTTGTGGTTTTGCAGAAAACTTCATCCGCGTCTACCAAAAGATGCATGTGCATGCTTAAAACGCGTTTTCGCACAAATCCGTGCGCGGGTGCTAAAAAGAGCAGCATCGGCATGCTTAGCACGTCGTTTGGTAGAAATCCACGTGCGCGTTCTGCCAAAAGCACCATTTGCATGCACATCTTGTGGTTTTGCAGAAAACTTCATCCGCGTCTACCAAAAGATGCATGTGCATGCTTAAAACGCGTTTTCGCACAAATGCCTGCGCGGGTGCTAAAAAGAGCAGCATCGGCATGCTTAGCACGTGGTTTGGAAGAAATCCACGTGCGCGGTCTGCCAAAAGCACCATTTGCATGCACATCTTGTGGTTTTGCAGAAAACTTCATCCGCGTCAACCAAAAGATGCATGTGCATGCTTAAAACGCGTTTTCGCACAAATGCGTGCGCGGGTGCTAAAAAAAGCAGCATCGGCATGCTTAGCACGTCGTTTGGTAGAAATCCACGTGCGCATTCTGCCAAAAGCACCATTTGGATGCACATCTTGTGGTTTTGCAGAAAACTTCATCCGCGTCTACCAAAAGATGCATGTGCATGCTTAAAACGCGTTTTCGCACAAATCCGTGCGCGGGTGCTAAAAAGAGCAGCATCGGCATGCTTAGCACGTCGTTTGGTAGAAATCCACGTGCGCGTTCTGCCAAAAGCACCATTTGCATGCACATCTTGTGGTTTTGCAGAAAACTTCATCCGCGTCTACCAAAAGATGCATGTGCATGCTTAAAACGCGTTTTCGCACAAATGCGTGCGCGGGTGCTAAAAAGAGCAGCATCGGCATGCTTAGCACGTCGTTTGGTAGAAATCCACGTGCGCGTTCTGCCAAAAGCACCATTTGCATGCACATCTTGTGGTTTTGCAGAAAACTTCATCCGCGTCTACCAAAAGATGCATGTGCATGCTTAAAACGCGTTTTCGCACAAATGCGTGCGCGGGTGCTAAAAAGAGCAGCATCGGCATGCTTAGCACGTCGTTTGGTAGAAATCCACGTGCGCGTTCTGCCAAAAGCACCATTTGCATGCACATCTTGTGGTTTTGCAGAAAACTTCATCCGCGTCTACCAAAAGATGCATGTGCATGCTTAAAACGCGTTTTCGCACAAATCCGTGCGCGGGTGCTAAAAGAGCAGCATCGGCATGCTTAGCACGTCGTTTGGTAGAAATCCACGTGCGCGTTCTGCCAAAAGCACCATTTGCATGCACATCTTGTGGTTTTGCAGAAAACTTCACCCGCGTCTACCAAAAGATGCATGTGCATGCTTAAAACGCGTTTTCGCACAAATGCGTGCGCGAGTGCTAAAAAGAGCAGCATCGGCATGCTTAGCACGCCGTTTGGTAGAAATCCACGTGCGCGTTCTGCCAAAAGCACCATTTGCATGCACATCTTGTGGTTTTGCAGAAAACTTCATCCGCGTCAACCAAAAGATGCATGTGCATGCTTAAAACGCGTTTTCGCACAAATGCGTGCGCGGGTGCTAAAAAAAGCAGCATCGGCATGCTTAGCACGTCGTTTGGTAGAAATCCACGTGCGCATTCTGCCAAAAGCACCATTTGGATGCACATCTTGTGGTTTTGCAGAAAACTTCATCCGCGTCTACCAAAAGATGCATGTGCATGCTTAAAACGCGTTTTCGCACAAATCCGTGCGCGGGTGCTAAAAAGAGCAGCATCGGCATGCTTAGCACGTCGTTTGGTAGAAATCCACGTGCGCGTTCTGCCAAAAGCACCATTTGCATGCACATCTTGTGGTTTTGCAGAAAACTTCATCCGCGTCTACCAAAAGATGCATGTGCATGCTTAAAACGCGTTTTCGCACAAATGCGTGCGCGGGTGCTAAAAAGAGCAGCATCGGCATGCTTAGCACGTCGTTTGGTAGAAATCCACGTGCGCGTTCTGCCAAAAGCACCATTTGCATGCACATCTTGTGGTTTTGCAGAAAACTTCATCCGCGTCTACCAAAAGATGCATGTGCATGCTTAAAACGCGTTTTCGCACAAATGCGTGCGCGGGTGCTAAAAAGAGCAGCATCGGCATGCTTAGCACGTCGTTTGGAAGAAATCCACGAGCGCGTTCTGCCAAAAGCACCATTTGCATGCACATCTTGTGGTTTTGCAGAAAACTTCATCCGCGTCAACCAAAAGATGCATGTGCATGCTTAAAACGCGTTTTCGCACAAATGCGTGCGCGGGTGCTAAAAAGAGCAGCATCGGCATGCTTAGCACGTCGTTTGGTAGAAATCCACGTGCGCATTCTGCCAAAAGCACCATTTGGATGCACATCTTGTGGTTTTGCAGAAAACTTCATCCGCGTCTACCAAAAGATGCATGTGCATGCTTAAAACGCGTTTTCGCACAAATGCGTGCGCGGGTGCTAAAAAGAGCAGCATCGGCATGCTTAGCACGTCGTTTGGAAGAAATCCACGTGCACGTTCTGCCAAAAGCACCATTTGCATGCACATCTTGTGGTTTTGCAGAAAACTTCATCCGCGTCCTACCAAAAGATGCATGTGCATGCTTAAAACGTGTTTTCGCACAAATCCGTGCGCGGGTGCTAAAAAGAGCAGCATCGGCATGCTTAGCACGTCGTTTGGTAGAAATCCACATGCGCGTTCTGCCAAAAGCACCATTTGCATGCACATCTTGTGGTTTTGCAGAAAACTTCACCCGCGTCTACCAAAAGATGCATGTGCATGCTTAAAACGCGTTTTCGCACAAATCCGTGCGCGGGTGCTAAAAAGAGCAGCATCGGCATGCTTAGCACGTCGTTTGGTAGAAATCCACGTGCGCGTTCTGCCAAAAGCACCATTTGCATGCACATCTTGTGGTTTTGCAGAAAACTTCATCCGCGTCTACCAAAAGATGCATGTGCATGCTTAAAACGCGCTTTCGCACAAATCCGTGCGCGGGTGCTAAAAAGAGCAGCATCGGCATGCTTAGCACATCGTTTGGTAGAAATCCACGTGCGTGTTCTGCCAAAAGCACCATTTGCATGCACATCTTGTGGTTTTGCAGAAAACTTCATCCGCGTCTACCAAAAGATGCATGTGCATGCTTAAAACGCGTTTTCGCACAAATGCGTGCGCGGGTGCTAAAAAGAGCAGCATCGGCATGCTTAGCACGTCGTTTGGTAGAAATCCACGTGCGCGTTCTGCCAAAAGCACCATTTGCATGCACATCTTGTGGTTTTGCAGAAAACTTCATCCGCGTCTACCAAAAGATGCATGTGCATGCTTAAAACGCGTTTTCGCACAAATCCGTGCGCGGGTGCTAAAAGAGCAGCATCGGCATGCTTAGCACGTCGTTTGGTAGAAATCCACGTGCGCGTTCTGCCAAAAGCACCATTTGCATGCACATCTTGTGGTTTTGCAGAAAACTTCACCCGCGTCTACCAAAAGATGCATGTGCATGCTTAAAACGCGTTTTCGCACAAATGCGTGCGCGAGTGCTAAAAAGAGCAGCATCGGCATGCTTAGCACGTCGTTTGGTAGAAATCCACGTGCGCGGTCTGCCAAAAGCACCATTTGCATGCACATCTTGTGGTTTTGCAGAAAACTTCATCCGCGTCAACCAAAAGATGCATGTGCATGCTTAAAACGCGTTTTCGCACAAATGCGTGCGCGGGTGCTAAAAAAAGCAGCATCGGCATGCTTAGCACGTCGTTTGGTAGAAATCCACGTGCGCATTCTGCCAAAAGCACCATTTGGATGCACATCTTGTGGTTTTGCAGAAAACTTCATCCGCGTCTACCAAAAGATGCATGTGCATGCTTAAAACGCGTTTTCGCACAAATCCGTGCGCGGGTGCTAAAAAGAGCAGCATCGGCATGCTTAGCACGTCGTTTGGTAGAAATCCACGTGCGCGTTCTGCCAAAAGCACCATTTGCATGCACATCTTGTGGTTTTGCAGAAAACTTCATCCGCGTCTACCAAAAGATGCATGTGCATGCTTAAAACGCGTTTTCGCACAAATGCGTGCGCGGGTGCTAAAAAGAGCAGCATCGGCATGCTTAGCACGTCGTTTGGTAGAAATCCACGTGCGCGTTCTGCCAAAAGCACCATTTGCATGCACATCTTGTGGTTTTGCAGAAAACTTCATCCGCGTCTACCAAAAGATGCATGTGCATGCTTAAAACGCGTTTTCGCACAAATGCGTGCGCGGGTGCTAAAAAGAGCAGCATCGGCATGCTTAGCACGTCGTTTGGTAGAAATCCACGTGCGCGTTCTGCCAAAAGCACCATTTGCATGCACATCTTGTGGTTTTGCAGAAAACTTCATCCGCGTCTACCAAAAGATGCATGTGCATGCTTAAAACGCGTTTTCGCACAAATCCGTGCGCGGGTGCTAAAAGAGCAGCATCGGCATGCTTAGCACGTCGTTTGGTAGAAATCCACGTGCGCGTTCTGCCAAAAGCACCATTTGCATGCACATCTTGTGGTTTTGCAGAAAACTTCACCCGCGTCTACCAAAAGATGCATGTGCATGCTTAAAACGCGTTTTCGCACAAATGCGTGCGCGAGTGCTAAAAAGAGCAGCATCGGCATGCTTAGCACGCCGTTTGGTAGAAATCCACGTGCGCGTTCTGCCAAAAGCACCATTTGCATGCACATCTTGTGGTTTTGCAGAAAACTTCATCCGCGTCAACCAAAAGATGCATGTGCATGCTTAAAACGCGTTTTCGCACAAATGCGTGCGCGGGTGCTAAAAAAAGCAGCATCGGCATGCTTAGCACGTCGTTTGGTAGAAATCCACGTGCGCATTCTGCCAAAAGCACCATTTGGATGCACATCTTGTGGTTTTGCAGAAAACTTCATCCGCGTCTACCAAAAGATGCATGTGCATGCTTAAAACGCGTTTTCGCACAAATCCGTGCGCGGGTGCTAAAAAGAGCAGCATCGGCATGCTTAGCACGTCGTTTGGTAGAAATCCACGTGCGCGTTCTGCCAAAAGCACCATTTGCATGCACATCTTGTGGTTTTGCAGAAAACTTCATCCGCGTCTACCAAAAGATGCATGTGCATGCTTAAAACGCGTTTTCGCACAAATGCGTGCGCGGGTGCTAAAAAGAGCAGCATCGGCATGCTTAGCACGTCGTTTGGTAGAAATCCACGTGCGCGTTCTGCCAAAAGCACCATTTGCATGCACATCTTGTGGTTTTGCAGAAAACTTCATCCGCGTCTACCAAAAGATGCATGTGCATGCTTAAAACGCGTTTTCGCACAAATGCGTGCGCGGGTGCTAAAAAGAGCAGCATCGGCATGCTTAGCACGTCGTTTGGAAGAAATCCACGAGCGCGTTCTGCCAAAAGCACCATTTGCATGCACATCTTGTGGTTTTGCAGAAAACTTCATCCGCGTCAACCAAAAGATGCATGTGCATGCTTAAAACGCGTTTTCGCACAAATGCGTGCGCGGGTGCTAAAAAGAGCAGCATCGGCATGCTTAGCACGTCGTTTGGTAGAAATCCACGTGCGCATTCTGCCAAAAGCACCATTTGGATGCACATCTTGTGGTTTTGCAGAAAACTTCATCCGCGTCTACCAAAAGATGCATGTGCATGCTTAAAACGCGTTTTCGCACAAATCCGTGCGCGGGTGCTAAAAAGAGCAGCATCGGCATGCTTAGCACGTCGTTTGGTAGAAATCCACGTGCGCGTTCTGCCAAAAGCACCATTTGCATGCACATCTTGTGGTTTTGCAGAAAACTTCATCCGCGTCTACCAAAAGATGCATGTGCATGCTTAAAACGCGTTTTCGCACAAATGCGTGCGCGGCTGCTAAAAAGAGCAGCATCGGCATGCTTAGCACGTCGTTTGGTAGAAATCCACGTGCGCGTTCTGCCAAAAGCACCATTTGCATGCACATCTTGTGGTTTTGCAGAAAACTTCATCCGCGTCTACCAAAAGATGCATGTGCATGCTTAAAACGCGTTTTCGCACAAATGCGTGCGCGGGTGCTAAAAAGAGCAGCATCGGCATGCTTAGCACGTCGTTTGGAAGAAATCCACGTGCGCGTTCTGCCAAAAGCACCATTTGCATGCACATCTTGTGGTTTTGCAGAAAACTTCATCCGCGTCTACCAAAAGATGCATGTGCATGCTTAAAACGCGTTTTCGCACAAATCCGTGCGCGGGTGCTAAAAAGAGCAGCATCTGCATGCTTAGCACGTCGTTTGGTAAAAATCCACGTGCGCGTTCTGCCAAAAGCACCATTTGCATGCACATGTTGTGGTTTTGCAGAAAACTTCATCCGCGTCTACCAAAAGATGCATGTGCATGCTTAAAACGCGTTTTCGCACAAATCCGTGCGCGGGTGCTAAAAAGAGCAGCATCGGCATGCTTAGCACGTCGTTTGGTAGAAATCCACGTGCGCGTTCTGCCAAAAGCACCATTTGCATGCACATCTTGTGGTTTTGCAGAAAACTTCATCCGCGTCTACCAAAAGATGCATGTGCATGCTTAAAACGCGTTTTCGCACAAATCCGTGCGCGGGTGCTAAAAAGAGCAGCATCGGCATGCTTAGCACGTCGTTTGGTAGAAATCCACGTGCGCGTTCTGCCAAAAGCACCATTTGCATGCACATCTTGTGGTTTTGCAGAAAACTTCATCCGCGTCTACCAAAAGATGCATGTGCATGCTTAAAACGCGTTTTCGCACAAATGCGTGCGCGGGTGCTAAAAAGAGCAGCATCGGCATGCTTAGCACGTCGTTTGGTAGAAATCCACGTGCGCGTTCTGCCAAAAGCACCATTTGCATGCACATCTTGTGGTTTTGCAGAAAACTTCATCCGCGTCTACCAAAAGATGCATGTGCATGCTTAAAACGCTTTTTCGCACAAATCCGTGCGCGGGTGCTAAAAGAGCAGCATCGGCATGCTTAGCACGTCGTTTGGTAGAAATCCACGTGCGCGTTCTGCAAAAAGCACCATTTGCATGCACATCTTGTGGTTTTGCAGAAAACTTCACCCGCGTCTACCAAAAGATGCATGTGCATGCTTAAAACGCGTTTTCGCACAAATGCGTGCGCGGGTGCTAAAAAGAGCAGCATCGGCATGCTTAGCACGTCGTTTGGTAGAAATCCACGTGCGCGTTCTGCCAAAAGCACCATTGGCATGCACATCTTGTGGTTTTGCAGAAAACTTCATCTGCGTCTACCAAAAGATGCATGTGCATGCTCAAAACGCGTTTTCGCACAAATCCGTGCGCGGGTGCTAAAAAGAGCAGCATCGGCATGCTTAGCACGTCGTTTGGTAGAAATCCACGTGCGCGTTCTGCCAAAAGCACCATTTGCATGCACATCTTGTGGTTTTGCAGAAAACTTCATCCGCGTCTACCAAAAGAAGCATGTGCATGCTTAAAACCCGTTTTCGCACAAATCCGTGCGCGGGTGCTAAAAAGAGCAGCATCGGCATGCTTAGCACGTCGTTTGGTAGAAATCCACGTGCGCGTTCTGCCAAAAGCACCATTTGTATGCACATCTTGTGGTTTTGCAGAAAACTTCATCCGCGTCTACCAAAAGATGCATGTGCATGCTTAAAACGCGTTTTCGCACAAATGCGTGCGCGGGTGCTAAAAAGAGCAGCATCGGCATGCTTAGCACGTCGTTTGGTAGAAATCCACGTGCGCGTTCTGCCAAAAGCACCATTTGCATGCACATCTTGTGGTTTTGCAGTAAACTTCATCCGCGTCTACCAAAAGATGCATGTGCATGCTTAAAACGCGTTTTCGCACAAATCCGTGCGCGGGTGCTAAAAAGAGCAGCATCGGCATGCTTAGCACGTCGTTTGGTAGAAATCCACGTGCGCGTTCTGCAAAAAGCACCATTTGCATGCACATCTTGTGGTTTTGCAGAAAACTTCATCCGCGTCTACCAAAAGATGCATGTGCATGCTTAAAACGCGTTTTCGCACAAATGCGTGCGCGGGTGCTAAAAAGAGCAGCATCGGCATGCTTAGCTCGTCGTTTGGTAGAAATCCACGTGCGCGTTCTGCAAAAAGCACCATTTGCATGCACATCTTGTGGTTTTGCAGAAAACTTCATCCGCGTCTACCAAAAGATGCATGTGCATGCTTAAAACGCGTTTTCGCACAAATGCGTGCGCGGGTGCTAAAAAGAGCAGCATCGGCATGCTTAGCACGTGGTTTGGAAGAAATCCACGTGCGCGTTCTGCCAAAAGCACCATTTGCATGCACATCTTGTGGTTTTGCAGAAAACTTCATCCGCGTCTACCAAAAGATGCATGTGCATGCTTAAAACGCGTTTTCGCACAAATGCGTGCGCGGGTGCTAAAAAGAGCAGCATCGGCATGCTTAGCACGTCGTTTGGTAGAAATCCACGTGCGCGTTCTGCCAAAAGCACCATTTGCATGCACATCTTGTGGTTTTGCAGTAAACTTCATCCGCGTCTACCAAAAGATGCATGTGCATGCTTAAAACGCGTTTTCGCACAAATCCGTGCGCGGGTGCTAAAAAGAGCAGCATCGGCATGCTTAGCACGTCGTTTGGTAGAAATCCACGTGCGCGTTCTGCAAAAAGCACCATTTGCATGCACATCTTGTGGTTTTGCAGAAAACTTCATCCGCGTCTACCAAAAGATGCATGTGCATGCTTAAAACGCGTTTTCGCACAAATGCGTGCGCGGGTGCTAAAAAGAGCAGCATCGGCATGCTTAGCTCGTCGTTTGGTAGAAATCCACGTGCGCGTTCTGCCAAAAGCACCATTTGCATGCACATCTTGTGGTTTTGCAGAAAACTTCATCCGCGTCTACCAAAAGATGCATGTGCATGCTTAAAACGCGTTTTCGCACAAATGCGTGCGCGGGTGCTAAAAAGAGCAGCATCGGCATGCTTAGCACGTGGTTTGGAAGAAATCCACGTGCGCGTTCTGCCAAAAGCACCATTTGCATGCACATCTTGTGGTTTTGCAGAAAACTTCATCCGCGTCTACCAAAAGATGCATGTACATGCTTAAAACGCGTTTTCGCACAAATCCGTGCGCGGGTGCTAAAAAGAGCAGCATCGGCATGCTTAGCACGTCGTTTGGTAGAAATCCACGTGCGCGTTCTGCCAAAAGCACCATTTGCATGCACATCTTGTGGTTTTGCAGAAAACTTCACCCGCGTCTACCAAAAGATGCATGTGCATGCTTAAAACGCGTTTTCGCACAAATGCGTGCGCGGGTGCTAAAAAGAGCAGCATCGGCATGCTTAGCACGTCGTTTGGTAGAAATCCACGTGCGCGTTCTGCAAAAAGCACCATTTGCATGCACATCTTGTGGTTTTGCAGAAAACTTCATCCGCGTCTACCAAAAGATGCATGTGCATGCTTAAAACGCGTTTTCGCACAAATGCGTGCGCGGGTGCTAAAAAGAGCAGCATCGGCATGCTTAGCACGTCGTTTGGTAGAAATCCACGTGCGCGTTCTGCCAAAAGCACCATTTGCATGCACATCTTGTGGTTTTGCAGAAAACTTCATCCGCGTCTACCAAAAGATGCATGTGCATGCTTAAAACGCGTTTTCGCACAAATCCGTGCGCGGGTGCTAAAAAGAGCAGCATCGGCATGCTTAGCACGTCGTTTGGTAGAAATCCACGTGCGCGTTCTGCAAAAAGCACCATTTGCATGCACATCTTGTGGTTTTGCAGAAAACTTCATCCGCGTCTACCAAAAGATGCATGTGCATGCTTAAAACGCGTTTTCGCACAAATGCGTGCGCGGGTGCTAAAAAGAGCAGCATCGGCATGCTTAGCACGTCGTTTGGTAGAAATCCACGTGCGCGTTCTGCCAAAAGCACCATTTGCATGCACATCTTGTGGTTTTGCAGAAAACTTCATCCGCGTCTACCAAAAGATGCATGTGCATGCTTAAAACGCGTTTTCGCACAAATGCGTGCGCCGGTGCTAAAAAGAGCAGCATCGGCATGCTTAGCACGTCGTTTGGAAGAAATCCACGTGCACGTTCTGCCAAAAGCACCATTTGCATGCACATCTTGTGGTTTTGCAGAAAACTTCATCCGCGTCTACCAAAAGATGCATGTGCATGCTTAAAACGCGTTTTCGCACAAATCCGTGCGCGGGTGCTAAAAAGAGCAGCATCGGCATGCTTAGCACGTCGTTTGGTAGAAATCCACGTGCGCGTTCTGCCAAAAGCACCATTTGCATGCACATCTTGTGGTTTTGCAGAAAACTTCACCCGCGTCTACCAAAAGATGCATGTGCATGCTTAAAACGCGTTTTCGCACAAATCCGTGCGCGGGTGCTAAAAAGAGCAGCATCGGCATGCTTAGCACGTCGTTTGGTAGAAATCCACGTGCGCGTTCTGCCAAAAGCACCATTTGCATGCACATCTTGTGGTTTTGCAGAAAACTTCATCCGCGTCTACCAAAAGATGCATGTGCATGCTTAAAACGCGCTTTCGCACAAATCCGTGCGCGGGTGCTAAAAAGAGCAGCATCGGCATGCTTAGCACATCGTTTGGTAGAAATCCACGTGCGCGTTCTGCCAAAAGCACCATTTGCATGCACATCTTGTGGTTTTGCAGAAAACTTCATCCGCGTCTACCAAAAGATGCATGTGCATGCTTAAAACGCGTTTTCGCACAAATGCGTGCGCGGGTGCTAAAAAGAGCAGCATCGGCATGCTTAGCACGTCGTTTGGTAGAAATCCACGTGCGCGTTCTGCCAAAAGCACCATTTGCATGCACATCTTGTGGTTTTGCAGAAAACTTCATCCGCGTCTACCAAAAGATGCATGTGCATGCTTAAAACGCGTTTTCGCACAAATCCGTGCGCGGGTGCTAAAAGAGCAGCATCGGCATGCTTAGCACGTCGTTTGGTAGAAATCCACGTGCGCGTTCTGCCAAAAGCACCATTTGCATGCACATCTTGTGGTTTTGCAGAAAACTTCACCCGCGTCTACCAAAAGATGCATGTGCATGCTTAAAACGCGTTTTCGCACAAATGCGTGCGCGAGTGCTAAAAAGAGCAGCATCGGCATGCTTAGCACGTCGTTTGGTAGAAATCCACGTGCGCGTTCTGCCAAAAGCACCATTTGCATGCACATCTTGTGGTTTTGCAGAAAACTTCATCCGCGTCAACCAAAAGATGCATGTGCATGCTTAAAACGCGTTTTCGCACAAATGCGTGCGCGGGTGCTAAAAAGAGCAGCATCGGCATGCTTAGCACGTCGTTTGGTAGAAATCCACGTGCGCATTCTGCCAAAAGCACCATTTGGATGCACATCTTGTGGTTTTGCAGAAAACTTCATCCGCGTCTACCAAAAGATGCATGTGCATGCTTAAAACGCGTTTTCGCACAAATCCGTGCGCGGGTGCTAAAAAGAGCAGCATCGGCATGCTTAGCACGTCGTTTGGTAGAAATCCACGTGCGCGTTCTGCCAAAAGCACCATTTGCATGCACATCTTGTGGTTTTGCAGAAAACTTCATCCGCGTCTACCAAAAGATGCATGTGCATGCTTAAAACGCGTTTTCGCACAAATGCGTGCGCGGGTGCTAAAAAGAGCAGCATCGGCATGCTTAGCACGTCGTTTGGTAGAAATCCACGTGCGCGTTCTGCCAAAAGCACCATTTGCATGCACATCTTGTGGTTTTGCAGAAAACTTCATCCGCGTCTACCAAAAGATCCATGTGCATGCTTAAAACGCGTTTTCGCACAAATGCGTGCGCGGGTGCTAAAAAGAGCAGCATCGGCATGCTTAGCACGTCGTTTGGAAGAAATCCACGAGCGCGTTCTGCCAAAAGCACCATTTGCATGCACATCTTGTGGTTTTGCAGAAAACTTCATCCGCGTCTACCAAAAGATGCATGTGCATGCTTAAAACGCGTTTTCGCACAAATCCGTGCGCGGGTGCTAAAAAGAGCAGCATCTGCATGCTTAGCACGTCGTTTGGTAAAAATCCACGTGCGCGTTCTGCCAAAAGCACCATTTGCATGCACATGTTGTGGTTTTGCAGAAAACTTCATCCGCGTCTACCAAAAGATGCATGTGCATGCTTAAAACGCGTTTTCGCACAAATCCGTGCGCGGGTGCTAAAAAGAGCAGCATCGGCATGCTTAGCACGTCGTTTGGTAGAAATCCACGTGCGCGTTCTGCCAAAAGCACCATTTGCATGCACATCTTGTGGTTTTACAGAAAACTTCATCCGCGTCTACCAAAAGATGCATGTGCATGCTTAAAACGCGTTTTCGCACAAATCCGTGCGCGGGTGCTAAAAATAGCAGCATCGGCATGCTTAGCACGTCGTTTGGTAGAAATCCACGTGCGCGTTCTGCCAAAAGCACCATTTGCATGCACATCTTGTGGTTTTGCAGAAAACTTCATCCGCGTCTACCAAAAGATGCATGTGCATGCTTAAAACGCGTTTTCGCACAAATGCGTGCGCGGGTGCTAAAAAGAGCAGCATCGGCATGCTTAGCACGTCGTTTGGTAGAAATCCACGTGCGCGTTCTGCCAAAAGCACCATTTGCATGCACATCTTGTGGTTTTGCAGAAAACTTCATCCGCGTCTACCAAAAGATGCATGTGCATGCTTAAAACGCGTTTTCGCACAAATCCGTGCGCGGGTGCTAAAAGAGCAGCATCGGCATGCTTAGCACGTCGTTTGGTAGAAATCCACGTGCGCGTTCTGCAAAAAGCACCATTTGCATGCACATCTTGTGGTTTTGCAGAAAACTTCACCCGCGTCTACCAAAAGATGCATGTGCATGCTTAAAACGCGTTTTCGCACAAATGCGTGCGCGGGTGCTAAAAAGAGCAGCATCGGCATGCTTAGCACGTCGTTTGGTAGAAATCCACGTGCGCGTTCTGCCAAAAGCACCATTGGCATGCACATCTTGTGGTTTTGCAGAAAACTTCATCCGCGTCTACCAAAAGATGCATGTGCATGCTTAAAACGCGTTTTCGCACAAATCCGTGCGCGGGTGCTAAAAAGAGCAGCATCGGCATGCTTAGCACGTCGTTTGGTAGAAATCCACGTGCGCGTTCTGCCAAAAGCACCATTTGCATGCACATCTTGTGGTTTTGCAGAAAACTTCATCCGCGTCTACCAAAAGATGCATGTGCATGCTTAAAACGCGTTTTCGCACAAATCCGTGCGCGGGTGCTAAAAAGAGCAGCATCGGCATGCTTAGTACGTCGTTTGGTAGAAATCCACGTGCGCGTTCTGCCAAAAGCACCATTTGTATGCACATCTTGTGGTTTTGCAGAAAACTTCATCCGCGTCTACCAAAAGATGCATGTGCATGCTTAAAACGCGTTTTCGCACAAATCCGTGCGCGTGTGCTAAAAAGAGCAGCATCGGCATGCTTAGCACGTCGTTTGGTAGAATTCCACGTGCGCGTTCTGCCAAAAGCACCATTTGCATGCACATCTTGTGGTTTTGCAGAAAACTTCATCCGCGTCTACCAAAAGATGCATGTGCATGCTTAAAACGCGTTTTCGCACAAATTCGTGCGCGGGTGCTAAAAAGAGCAGCATCGGCATGCTTAGCACGTCGTCTGGTAGAAATCCACGTGCGCGTTCTGCAAAAAGCACCATTTGCATGCAGATCTTGTGGTTTTGCAGAAAACTTCATCCGCGTCTACCAAAAGATGCATGTGCATGCTTAAAACGCGTTTTCGCACAAATGCGTGCGCGGGTGCTAAAAAGAGCAGCATCGGCATGCTTAGCACGTCGTTTGGTAGAAATCCACGTGCGCGTTCTGCCAAAAGCACCATTTGCATGCACATCTTGTGGTTTTGCAGAAAACTTCATCCGCGTCTACCAAAAGATGCATGTGCATGCTTAAAACGCGTTTTCGCACAAATCCGTGCGCGGGTGCTAAAAAGAGCAGCATCGGCATGCTTAGCACGTCGTTTGGTAGAAATCCACGTGCGCGTTCTGCCAAAAGCACCATTTGCATGCGCATCTTCTGGTTTTGCAGAAAACTTCATCCGCGTCTACCAAAAGATGCATGTGCATGCTTAAAACGCGTTTTCGCACAAATCCGTGCGCGGGTGCTAAAAAGAGCAGCATCGGCATGCTTAGCACGTCGTTTGGTAGAAATCCACGTGCGCGTTCTGCCAAAAGCACCATTTGCATGCACATCTTGTGGTTTTGCAGAAAACTTCATCCGCGTCTACCAAAAGATGCATGTCCATGCTTAAAACGCGTTTTCGCACAAATCCGTGCGCGGGTGCTAAAAAGAGCAGCATCGGCATTCTTAGCACGTAGTTTGGTAGAAATCCACGTGCGCGTTCTGCCAAAAGCACCATTTGCATGCACATCTTGTGGTTTTGCAGAAAACTTCATCCGCGTCTACCAAAAGATGCATGTGCATGCTTAAAACGCGTTTTCGCACAAATGCGTGCGCGGGTGCTAAAAAGAGCAGCATCGGCATGCTTAGCACGTCGTTTGGTAGAAATCCACGTGCGCGTTCTGCCAAAAGCACCATTTGCATGCACATCTTGTGGTTTTGCAGAAAACTTCATCCGCGTCTACCAAAAGATGCATGTGCATGCTTAAAACGCGTTTTCGCACAAATCCGTGCGCGGGTGCTAAAAAGAGCAGCATCGGCATGCTTAGCACGTCGTTTGGTAGAAATCCACGTGCGCGTTCTGCCAAAAGCACCATTTGCATGCACATCTTGTGGTTTTGCAGAAAACTTCATCCGCGTCTACCAAAAGATGCATGTGCATGCTTAAAACGCGTTTTCGCACAAATCCGTGCGCGGGTGCTAAAAAGAGCAGCATCGGCATGCTTAGTACGTCGTTTGGTAGAAATCCACGTGCGCGTTCTGCCAAAAGCACCATTTGTATGCACATCTTGTGGTTTTGCAGAAAACTTCATCCGCGTCTACCAAAAGATGCATGTGCATGCTTAAAACGCGTTTTCGCACAAATCCGTGCGCGTGTGCTAAAAAGAGCAGCATCGGCATGCTTAGCACGTCGTTTGGTAGAATTCCACGTGCGCGTTCTGCCAAAAGCACCATTTGCATGCACATCTTGTGGTTTTGCAGAAAACTTCATCCGCGTCTACCAAAAGATGCATGTGCATGCTTAAAACGCGTTTTCGCACAAATTCGTGCGCGGGTGCTAAAAAGAGCAGCATCGGCATGCTTAGCACGTCGTCTGGTAGAAATCCACGTGCGCGTTCTGCAAAAAGCACCATTTGCATGCAGATCTTGTGGTTTTGCAGAAAACTTCATCCGCGTCTACCAAAAGATGCATGTGCATGCTTAAAACGCGTTTTCGCACAAATGCGTGCGCGGGTGCTAAAAAGAGCAGCATCGGCATGCTTAGCACGTCGTTTGGTAGAAATCCACGTGCGCGTTCTGCCAAAAGCACCATTTGCATGCACATCTTGTGGTTTTGCAGAAAACTTCATCCGCGTCTACCAAAAGATGCATGTGCATGCTTAAAACGCGTTTTCGCACAAATCCGTGCGCGGGTGCTAAAAAGAGCAGCATCGGCATGCTTAGCACGTCGTTTGGTAGAAATCCACGTGCGCGTTCTGCCAAAAGCACCATTTGCATGCACATCTTCTGGTTTTGCAGAAAACTTCATCCGCGTCTACCAAAAGATGCATGTGCATGCTTAAAACGCGTTTTCGCACAAATCCGTGCGCGGGTGCTAAAAAGAGCAGCATCGGCATGCTTAGCACGTCGTTTGGTAGAAATCCACGTGCGCGTTCTGCCAAAAGCACCATTTGCATGCACATATTGTGGTTTTGCAGAAAACTTCATCCGCGTCTACCAAAAGATGCATGTCCATGCTTAAAACGCGTTTTCGCACAAATCCGTGCGCGGGTGCTAAAAAGAGCAGCATCGGCATTCTTAGCACGTAGTTTGGTAGAAATCCACGTGCGCGTTCTGCCAAAAGCACCATTTGCACGCACATCTTGTGGTTTTGCAGAAAACTTCATCCGCGTCTACCAAAAGATGCATGTGCATGCTTAAAACGCGTTTTCGCACAAATGCGTGCGCGGGTGCTAAAAAGAGCAGCATCGGCATGCTTAGCACGTCGTTTGGTAGAAATCCACGTGCGCGTTCTACCAAAAGCACCATTTGCATGCACATCTTGTGGTTTTGCAGAAAACTTCATCGGCGTCTACCAAAAGATGCATGTGCATGCTTAAAACGCGTTTTCGCACAAATCCGTGCGCGGGTGCTAAAAAGAGCAGCATCGGCATGCTTAGCACGTCGTTTGGTAGAAATCCACGTGCGCGTTCTGCAAAAACACCATTTGCATGCACATCTTGTGGTTTTGCAGAAAACTTCATCCGCGTCTACCAAAAGATGCATGTGCATGCTTAAAACGCGTTTTCGCACAAATCCGTGCGCCGGTGCTAAAAAGAGCAGCATCGGCATACTTAGCACGTCGTTTGGTAGAAATCCACGTGCGCGTTCTGCCAAAAGCACCATTTGCATGAACATCTTGTGGTTTTGCAGAAAACTTCATCCGCGTCTACCAAAAGATGCATGTGCATGCTTAAAACGCGTTTTCGCACAAATCCGTGCACGGGTGCTAAAAGAGCAGCATCGGCATGCTTAGCACGTCGTTTGGTAGAAATCCACGTGCGCGTTCTGCAAAAAGCACCATTTGCATGCACATCTTGTGGTTTTGCAGAAAACTTCGCCCGCGTCTACCAAAAGATGCATGTGCATGCTTAAAACGCGTTTTCGCACAAATGCGTGCGCGGGTGCTAAAAAGAGCAGCATCGGCATGCTTAGCACGTCGTTTGGTAGAAATCCGCGTGCGCGTTCAGCCAAAAGCACCATTTGCATGCACTTCTTGTGGTTTTGCAGAAAACTTCATCCGCGTCTACCAAAAGATGCATGTTCATGCTTAAAACGCGTTTTCGCACAAATGCGTGCGCGGGTGCTAAAAAGAGCAGCATCGGCATGCTTAGCACGTCGTTTGGTAGAAATCCACGTGCGCGTTCTGCCAAAAGCACCATTTGCATGCACATCTTGTGGTTTTGCAGTAAACTTCATCCGCGTCTACCAAAAGATGCATGTGCATGCTTAAAACGCGTTTTCGCACAAATCCGTGCGCGGGTGCTAAAAAGAGCAGCATCGGCATGCTTAGCACGTCGTTTGGTAGAAATCCACGTGCGCGTTCTGCAAAAAGCACCATTTGCATGCACATCTTGTGGTTTTGCAGAAAACTTCATCCGCGTCGACCAAAAGATGCATGTGCATGCTTAAAACGCGTTTTCGCACAAATGCGTGCGCGGGTGCTAAAAAGAGCAGCATCGGCATGCTTAGCTCGTCGTTTGGTAGAAATCCACGTGCGCGTTCTGCCAAAAGCACCATTTGCATGCACATCTTGTGGTTTTGCAGAAAACTTCATCCGCGTCTACCAAAAGATGCATGTGCATGCTTAAAACGCGTTTTCGCACAAATGCGTGCGCGGGTGCTAAAAAGAGCAGCATCGGCATGCTTAGCACGTGGTTTGGAAGAAATCCACGTGCGCGTTCTGCCAAAAGCACCATTTGCATGCACATCTTGTGGTTTTGCAGAAAACTTCATCCGCGTCTACCAAAAGATGCATGTACATGCTTAAAACGCGTTTTCGCACAAATCCGTGCGCGGGTGCTAAAAAGAGCAGCATCGGCATGCTTAGCACGTCGTTTGGTAGAAATCCACGTGCGCGTTCTGCCAAAAGCACCATTTGCATGCACATCTTGTGGTTTTGCAGAAAACTTCACCCGCGTCTACCAAAAGATGCATGTGCATGCTTAAAACGCGTTTTCGCACAAATGCGTGCGCGGGTGCTAAAAAGAGCAGCATCGGCATGCTTAGCACGTCGTTTGGTAGAAATCCACGTGCGCGTTCTGCAAAAACACCATTTGCATGCACATCTTGTGGTTTTGCAGAAAACTTCATCCGCGTCTACCAAAAGATGCATGTGCATGCTTAAAACGCGTTTTCGCACAAATGCGTGCGCGGGTGCTAAAAAGAGCAGCATCGGCATGCTTAGCACGTCGTTTGGTAGAAATCCACGTGCGCGTTCTGCCAAAAGCACCATTTGCATGCACATCTTGTGGTTTTGCAGAAAACTTCATCCGCGTCTACCAAAAGATGCATGTGCATGCTTAAAACGCGTTTTCGCACAAATCCGTGCGCGGGTGCTAAAAAAGCAGCATCGGCATGCTTAGCACGTCGTTTGGTAGAAATCCACGTGCGCGTTCTGCCAAAAGCACCATTTGCATGCACATCTTCTGGTTTTGCAGAAAACTTCATCCGCGTCTACCAAAAGATGCATGTGCATGCTTAAAACGCGTTTTCGCACAAATCCGTGCGCGGGTGCTAAAAAGAGCAGCATCGGCATGCTTAGCACGTCGTTTGGTAGAAATCCACGTGCGCGTTCTGCCAAAAGCACCATTTGCATGCACATCTTGTGGTTTTGCAGAAAACTTCATCCGCGTCTACCAAAAGATGCATGTCCATGCTTAAAACGCGTTTTCGCACAAATCCGTGCGCGGGTGCTAAAAAGAGCAGCATCGGCATTCTTAGCACGTAGTTTGGTAGAAATCCACGTGCGCGTTCTGCCAAAAGCACCATTTGCACGCACATCTTGTGGTTTTGCAGAAAACTTCATCCGCGTCTACCAAAAGATGCATGTGCATGCTTAAAACGCGTTTTCGCACAAATGCGTGCGCGGGTGCTAAAAAGAGCAGCATCGGCATGCTTAGCACGTCGTTTGGTAGAAATCCACGTGCGCGTTCTACCAAAAGCACCATTTGCATGCACATCTTGTGGTTTTGCAGAAAACTTCATCGGCGTCTACCAAAAGATGCATGTGCATGCTTAAAACGCGTTTTCGCACAAATCCGTGCGCGGGTGCTAAAAAGAGCAGCATCGGCATGCTTAGCACGTCGTTTGGTAGAAATCCACGTGCGCGTTCTGCAAAAACACCATTTGCATGCACATCTTGTGGTTTTGCAGAAAACTTCATCCGCGTCTACCAAAAGATGCATGTGCATGCTTAAAACGCGTTTTCGCACAAATCCGTGCGCCGGTGCTAAAAAGAGCAGCATCGGCATACTTAGCACGTCGTTTGGTAGAAATCCACGTGCGCGTTCTGCCAAAAGCACCATTTGCATGAACATCTTGTGGTTTTGCAGAAAACTTCATCCGCGTCTACCAAAAGATGCATGTGCATGCTTAAAACGCGTTTTCGCACAAATCCGTGCGCGGGTGCTAAAAGAGCAGCATCGGCATGCTTAGCACGTCGTTTGGTAGAAATCCACGTGCGCGTTCTGCAAAAAGCACCATTTGCATGCACATCTTGTGGTTTTGCAGAAAACTTCGCCCGCGTCTACCAAAAGATGCATGTGCATGCTTAAAACGCGTTTTCGCACAAATGCGTGCGCGGGTGCTAAAAAGAGCAGCATCGGCATGCTTAGCACGTCGTTTGGTAGAAATCCGCGTGCGCGTTCAGCCAAAAGCACCATTTGCATGCACTTCTTGTGGTTTTGCAGAAAACTTCATCCGCGTCTACCAAAAGATGCATGTTCATGCTTAAAACGCGTTTTCGCACAAATGCGTGCGCGGGTGCTAAAAAGAGCAGCATCGGCATGCTTAGCACGTCGTTTGGTAGAAATCCACGTGCGCGTTCTGCCAAAAGCACCATTTGCATGCACATCTTGTGGTTTTGCAGTAAACTTCATCCGCGTCTACCAAAAGATGCATGTGCATGCTTAAAACGCGTTTTCGCACAAATCCGTGCGCGGGTGCTAAAAAGAGCAGCATCGGCATGCTTAGCACGTCGTTTGGTAGAAATCCACGTGCGCGTTCTGCAAAAAGCACCATTTGCATGCACATCTTGTGGTTTTGCAGAAAACTTCATCCGCGTCGACCAAAAGATGCATGTGCATGCTTAAAACGCGTTTTCGCACAAATGCGTGCGCGGGTGCTAAAAAGAGCAGCATCGGCATGCTTAGCTCGTCGTTTGGTAGAAATCCACGTGCGCGTTCTGCCAAAAGCACCATTTGCATGCACATCTTGTGGTTTTGCAGAAAACTTCATCCGCGTCTACCAAAAGATGCATGTGCATGCTTAAAACGCGTTTTCGCACAAATGCGTGCGCGGGTGCTAAAAAGAGCAGCATCGGCATGCTTAGCACGTGGTTTGGAAGAAATCCACGTGCGCGTTCTGCCAAAAGCACCATTTGCATGCACATCTTGTGGTTTTGCAGAAAACTTCATCCGCGTCTACCAAAAGATGCATGTACATGCTTAAAACGCGTTTTCGCACAAATCCGTGCGCGGGTGCTAAAAAGAGCAGCATCGGCATGCTTAGCACGTCGTTTGGTAGAAATCCACGTGCGCGTTCTGCCAAAAGCACCATTTGCATGCACATCTTGTGGTTTTGCAGAAAACTTCACCCGCGTCTACCAAAAGATGCATGTGCATGCTTAAAACGCGTTTTCGCACAAATGCGTGCGCGGGTGCTAAAAAGAGCAGCATCGGCATGCTTAGCACGTCGTTTGGTAGAAATCCACGTGCGCGTTCTGCAAAAACACCATTTGCATGCACATCTTGTGGTTTTGCAGAAAACTTCATCCGCGTCTACCAAAAGATGCATGTGCATGCTTAAAACGCGTTTTCGCACAAATGCGTGCGCGGGTGCTAAAAAGAGCAGCATCGGCATGCTTAGCACGTCGTTTGGTAGAAATCCACGTGCGCGTTCTGCCAAAAGCACCATTTGCATGCACATCTTGTGGTTTTGCAGAAAACTTCATCCGCGTCTACCAAAAGATGCATGTGCATGCTTAAAACGCGTTTTCGCACAAATCCTGCGTGGGTGCTAAAAAGAGCAGCATCGGCATGCTTAGCACGTCGTTTGGTAGAAATCCACGTGCGCGTTCTGCAAATAGCACCATTTGAATGCACATGTTGTGGTTTTGCAGAAAACTTCATCCGCGTCTACCAAAAGATGCATGTGCATGCTTAAAACGCGTTTTCGCACAAATGCGTGCGCGGGTGCTAAAAAGAGCAGCATCGGCATGCTTAGCACGTCGTTTGGTAGAAATCCACGTGCGCGTTCTGCCAAAAGCACCATTTGCATGCACATCTTGTGGTTTTGCAGAAAACTTCATCCGCGTCTACCAAAAGATGCATGTGCATGCTTAAAACGCGTTTTCGCACAAATGCGTGCGCGGGTGCTAAAAAGAGCAGCATCGGCATGCTTAGCACGTCGTTTGGTAGAAATCCACGTGCGCGTTCTGCCAAAAGCACCATTTGCATGCACATCTTGTGGTTTTGCAGAAAACTTCATCCGCGTCTACCAAAAGATGCATGTGCATGCTTAAAACGCGGTTTCGCACAAATCCGTGCGCGGGTGCTAAAAAGAGCAGCATCGGCATGCTTAGCACGCCGTTTGGTAGAAATCCACGTGCGCGTTCTGCCAAAAGCACCATTTGCATGCACATATTGTGGTTTTGCAGAAAACTTCATCCGCGTCTACCAAAAGATGCATGTGCATGCTTAAAACGCGTTTTCGCACAAATCCGTGCGCGGGTGCTAAAAAGAGCACCATCGGCATGCTTAGCACGTCGTTTGGTAGAAATCCACGTGCGCGTTCTGCCAAAAGCACCATTTGCATGCACATCTTGTGGTTTTGCAGAAAACTTCATCCGCGTCTACCAAAAGATGCATGTGCATGCTTAAAAAGCGTTTTCGCACAAATCCGTGCGCGGGTGCTAAAAAGAGCAGCATCGGCATACTTAGCACGTCGTTTGGTAGAAATCCACGTGCGCGTTCTGCCAAAAGCACCATTTGCATGAACATCTTGTGGTTTTGCAGAAAACTTCATCCGCGTCTACCAAAAGATGCATGTGCATGCTTAAAACGCGTTTTCGCACAAATCCGTGCGCGGGTGCTAAAAGAGCAGCATCGGCATGCTTAGCACGTCGTTTGGTAGAAATCCACGTGGGCGTTCTGCAAAAAGCACCATTTGCATGCACATCTTGTGGTTTTGCAGAAAACTTCACCCGCGTCTACCAAAAGATGCATGTGCATGCTTAAAACGCGTTTTCGCACAAATGCGTGCGCGGGTGCTAAAAAGAGCAGCATCGGCATGCTTAGCTCGTCGTTTGGTAGAAATCCACGTGCGCGTTCTGCCAAAAGCACCATTTGCATGCACATCTTGTGGTTTTGCAGAAAACTTCATCCGCGTCTACCAAAAGATGCATGTGCATGCTTAAAACGCGTTTTCGCACAAATCCGTGCGCGGGTGCTAAAAAGAGCAGCATCGGCATACTTAGCACGTCGTTTGGTAGAAATCCACGTGCGCGTTCTGCCAAAAGCACCATTTGCATGAACATCTTGTGGTTTTGCAGAAAACTTCATCCGCGTCTACCAAAAGATGCATGTGCATGCTTAAAACGCGTTTTCGCACAAATCCGTGCGCGGGTGCTAAAAGAGCAGCATCGGCATGCTTAGCACGTCGTTTGGTAGAAATCCACGTGCGCGTTCTGCAAAAAGCACCATTTGCATGCACATCTTGTGGTTTTGCAGAAAACTTCACCCGCGTCTACCAAAAGATGCATGTGCATGCTTAAAACGCGTTTTCGCACAAATGCGTGCGCGGGTGCTAAAAAGAGCAGCATCGGCATGCTTAGCACGTCGTTTGGTAGAAATCCGCGTGCGCGTTCTGCCAAAAGCATCATTTGCATGCACTTCTTGTGGTTTTGCAGAAAACTTCATCCGCGTCTACCAAAAGATGCATGTGCATGCTTAAAACGCGTTTTCGCACAAATGCGTGCGCGGGTGCTAAAAAGAGCAGCATCGGCATGCTTAGCACGTCGTTTGGTAGAAATCCACATGCGCGTTCCGCCAAAAGCACCATTTGCATGCACATCTTGTGGTTTTGCAGTAAACTTCATCCGCGTCTACCAAAAGATGCATGTGCATGCTTAAAACGCGTTTTCGCACAAATCCGTGCGCGGGTGCTAAAAAGAGCAGCATCGGCATGCTTAGCACGTCGTTTGGTAGAAATCCACGTGCGCGTTCTGCAAAAAGCACCATTTGCATGCACATCTTGTGGTTTTGCAGAAAACTTCATCCGCGTCTACCAAAAGATGCATGTGCATGCTTAAAACGCGTTTTCGCACAAATGCGTGCGCGGGTGCTAAAAAGAGCAGCATCGGCATGCTTAGCACGTGGTTTGGAAGAAATCCACGTGCGCGTTCTGCCAAAAGCACCATTTGCATGCACATCTTGTGGTTTTGCAGAAAACTTCATCCGCGTCTACCAAAAGATGCATGTACATGCTTAAAATGCGTTTTCGCACAAATCCGTGCGCGGGTGCTAAAAAGAGCAGCATCGGCATGCTTAGCACGTCGTTGGGTAGAAATCCACGTGCGCGTTCTGCCAAAAGCACCATTTGCATGCACATCTTGTGGTTTTGCAGAAAACTTCACCCGCGTCTACCAAAAGATGCATGTGCATGCTTAAAACGCGTTTTCGCACAAATGCGTGCGCGGGTGCTAAAAAGAGCAGCATCGGCATGCTTAGCACGTCGTTTGGTAGAAATCCACGTGCGCGTTGTGCAAAAAGCACCATTTGCATGCACATCTTGTGGTTTTGCAGAAAACTTCATCCGCGTCTACCAAAAGATGCATGTGCATGCTAAAAACGCGTTTTCGCACAAATGCGTGCGCGGGTGCTAAAAAGAGCAGCATCGGCATGCTTAGCACGTCGTTTGGTAGAAATCCACGTGCGCGTTCTGCCAAAAGCACCATTTGCATGCACATCTTGTGGTTTTGCAGAAAACTTCACCCGCGTCTACCAAAAGATGCATGTGCATGCTTAAAACGCGTTTTCGCACAAATGCGTGCGCGAGTGCTAAAAAGAGCAGCATCGGCATGCTTAGCACGTCGTTTGGTAGAAATCCACGTGCGCGTTCTGCCAAAAGCACCATTTGCATGCACATCTTGTGGTTTTGCAGAAAACTTCATCCGCATCTACCAAAAGATGCATGTGCATGCTTAAAACGCGTTTTCGCACAAATGCGTGCGCGGGTGCTAAAAAGAGCAGCATCGGCATGCTTAGCACGTCGTTTGGTAGAAATCCACGTGCGCGTTCTGCAAAAAGCACCAGTTGCATGCACATCTTGTGGTTTTGCAGAAAACTTCATCCGCGTCTACCAAAAGATGCATGTGCATGCTTAAAACGCGTTTTCGCACAAATGCGTGCGCGGGTGCTAAAAAGAGCAGCATCGGCATGCTTAGCTCGTCGTTTGGTAGAAATCCACGTGCGCGTTCTGCCAAAAGCACCATTTGCATGCACATCTTGTGGTTTTGCAGAAAACTTCATCCGCGTCTACCAAAAGATGCATGTGCATGCTTAAAACGCGTTTTCGCACAAATGCGTGCGCGGGTGCTAAAAAGAGCAGCATCGGCATGCTTAGCACGTGGTTTGGAAGAAATCCACGTGCGCGTTCTGCCAAAAGCACCATTTGCATGCACATCTTGTGGTTTTGCAGAAAACTTCATCCGCGTCTACCAAAAGATGCATGTGCATGCTTAAAACGCGTTTTCGCACAAATCCGTGCGCGGGTGCTAAAAAGAGCAGCATCGGCATGCTTAGCACGTCGTTTGGTAGAAATCCACGTGCGCGTTCTGCCAAAAGCACCATTTTCATGCACATCTTGTGGTTTTGCAGAAAACTTCACCCGCGTCTACCAAAAGATGCATGTGCATGCTTAAAACGCGTTTTCGCACAAATGCGTGCGCGGGTGCTAAAAAGAGCAGCATCGGCATGCTTAGCACGTCGTTTGGTAGAAATCCACGTGCGCGTTCTGCAAAAAGCACCATTTGCATGCACATCTTGTGGTTTTGCAGAAAACTTCATCCGCGTCTACCAAAAGATGCATGTGCATGCTTAAAACGCGTTTTCGCACAAATGCGTGCGCGGGTGCTAAAAAGAGCAGCATCGGCATGCTTAGCACGTCGTTTGGTAGAAATCCACGTGCGCGTTCTGCCAAAAGCACCATTCGCATGCACATCTTGTGGTTTTGCAGAAAACTTCATCCGCGTCTACCAAAAGATGCATGTGCATGCTTAAAACGCGTTTTTGCACAAATGCGTGCGCGGGTGCTAAAAAGAGTAGCATCGGCATGCTTAGCACGTCGTTTGGTAGAAATCCACGTGCGCGTTCTGCCAAAAGCACCATTTGCATGCACATCTTGTGGTTTTGCAGAAAACTTCATCCGCGTCTACCAAAAGATGCATGTGCATGCTTAAAACGCGGTTTCGCACAAATCCGTGCGCGGGTGCTAAAAAGAGTAGCATCGGCATGCTTAGCACGTCGTTTGGTAGAAATCCACGTGCGCGTTCTGCCAAACGCACCATTTGCATGCACATCATGTGGTTTTGCAGAAAACTTCATCCGCGTCTACCAAAAGATGCATGTGCATGCTTAAAACGCGTTTTTGCACAAATGCGTGCGCGGGTGCTAAAAAGAGTAGCATCGGCATGCTTAGCACGTCGTTTGGTAGAAATCCACGTGCGCGTTCTGCCAAAAGCACCATTTGCATGCACATCTTGTGGTTTTGCAGAAAACTTCATCCGCGTCTACCAAAAGATGCATGTGCATGCTTAAAACGCGGTTTCGCACAAATCCGTGCGCGGGTGCTAAAAAGAGTAGCATCGGCATGCTTAGCACGTCGTTTGGTAGAAATCCACGTGCGCGTTCTGCCAAAAGCACCATTTGCATGCACATCTTGTGGTTTTGCAGAAAACTTCATCCGCGTCTACCAAAAGATGCATGTGCATGCTTAAAACGCGTTTTCGCACAAATCCGTGCGCGGGTGCTAAAAAGAGCAGCATCGGCATGCTTAGCACGTCGTTTGGTAGAAATCCACGTGCGCGTTCTGCCAAAAGCACCATTTTCATGCACATCTTGTGGTTTTGCAGAAAACTTCACCCGCGTCTACCAAAAGATGCATGTGCATGCTTAAAACGCGTTTTCGCACAAATGCGTGCGCGGGTGCTAAAAAGAGCAGCATCGGCATGCTTAGCACGTCGTTTGGTAGAAATCCACGTGCGCGTTCTGCAAAAAGCACCATTTGCATGCACATCTTGTGGTTTTGCAGAAAACTTCATCCGCGTCTACCAAAAGATGCATGTGCATGCTTAAAACGCGTTTTCGCACAAATGCGTGCGCGGGTGCTAAAAAGAGCAGCATCGGCATGCTTAGCACGTCGTTTGGTAGAAATCCACGTGCGCGTTCTGCCAAAAGCACCATTTGCATGCACATCTTTTGGTTTTGCAGAAAACTTCATCCGCGTCTACCAAAAGATGCATGTGCATGCTTAAAACGCGTTTTTGCACAAATGCGTGCGCGGGTGCTAAAAAGAGTAGCATCGGCATGCTTAGCACGTCGTTTGGTAGAAATCCACGTGCGCGTTCTGCCAAAAGCACCATTTGCATGCACATCTTGTGGTTTTGCAGAAAACTTCATCCGCGTCTACCAAAAGATGCATGTGCATGCTTAAAACGCGGTTTCGCACAAATCCGTGCGCGGGTGCTAAAAAGAGTAGCATCGGCATGCTTAGCACGTCGTTTGGTAGAAATCCACGTGCGCGTTCTGCCAAACGCACCATTTGCATGCACATATTGTGGTTTTGCAGAAAACTTCATCCGCGTCTACCAAAAGATGCATGTGCATGCTTAAAACGCGCTTTTGCACAAATCCGTGCGCGGGTGCTCAAAAGAGCAGCATCGGCATGCTTAGCACGTCGTTTGGTAGAAATCCACGTGCGCGTTCTGCAAAAACACCATTTGCATGCACATCTTGTGGTTTTGCAGAAAACTTCATCCGCGTCTACCAAAAGATGCATGTGCATGCTTAGAACGCGTTTTCGCACAAATGCGTGCGCGGGTGCTAAAAAGAGCAGCATCGGCATGCTTAGCACGTCGTTTGGTAGAAATCCACGTGCGCGTTCTGCAAAAAGCACCATTTGCATGCACATGTTGTGGTTTTGCAGAAAACTTCATCCGCGTCTACCAAAAGATGCATGTGCATGCTTAAAACGCGTTTTCGCAAAAATGCGTGCGCGGGTGCTAAAAAGAGCAGCATCGGCATGCTTAGCACGTCGTTTGGTAGAAATCCACGTGCGCGTTCTGCCAAAAGCACCATTTGCATGCACATCTTGTGGTTTTGCAGAAAACTTCATCCGCGTCTACCAAAAGATGCATGTGCATGCTTAAAACGCGTTTTCGCACAAATCCGTGCGCGGGTGCTAAAAAGAGCAGCATCGGCATGCTTAGCACGTCGTTTGGTAGAAATCCACGTGCGCGTTCTGCAAATAGCACCATTTGAATGCACATGTTGTGGTTTTGCAGAAAACTTCATCCGCGTCTACCAAAAGATGCATGTGCATGCTTAAAACGCGTTTTCGCACAAATGCGTGCGCGGGTGCTAAAAAGAGCAGCATCGGCATGCTTAGCACGTCGTTTGGTAGAAATTCACGTGCGCGTTCTGCCAAAAGCACCATTTGCATGCACATCTTGTGGTTTTGCAGAAAACTTCATCCGCGTCTACCAAAAGATGCATGTGCATGCTTAAAATGCGTTTTCGCACAAATGCGTGCGCGGATGCTAAAAAGAGCAGCATCGGCATGCTTAGCACGTCGTTTGGTAGAAATCCACGTGCGCGTTCTGCCAAAAGCACCATTTGCATGCACATCTTGTGGTTTTGCAGAAAACTTCATCCGCGTCTACCAAAAGATGCATGTGCATGCTTAAAACGCGGTTTCGCACAAATCCGTGCGCGGGTGCTAAAAAGAGCAGCATCGGCATGCTTAGCACGTCGTTTGGTAGAAATCCACGTGCGCGTTCTGCCAAAAGCACCATTTGCATGCACATATTGTGGTTTTGCAGAAAACTTCATCCGCGTCTACCAAAAGATGCATGTGCATGCTTAAAACGCGTTTTCGCACAAATCCGTGCGCGGGTGCTAAAAAGAGCACCATCGGCATGCTTAGCACGTCGTTTGGTAGAAATCCACGTGCGCGTTCTGCCAAAAGCACCATTTGCATGCACATCTTGTGGTTTTGCAGAAAACTTCATCCGCGTCTACCAAAAGATGCATGTGCATGCTTAAAACGCGTTTTCGCACAAATCCGTGCGCGGGTGCTAAAAAGAGCAGCATCGGCATACTTAGCACGTCGTTTGGTAGAAATCCACGTGCGCGTTCTGCCAAAAGCACCATTTGCATGAACATCTTGTGGTTTTGCAGAAAACTTCATCCGCGTCTACCAAAAGATGCATGTGCATGCTTAAAACGCGCTTTCGCACAAATCCGTGCGCGGGTGCTAAAAGAGCAGCATCGGCATGCTTAGCACGTCGTTTGGTAGAAATCCACGTGCGCGTTCTGCAAAAAGCACCATTTGCATGCACATCTTGTGGTTTTGCAGAAAACTTCACCCGCGTCTACCAAAAGATGCATGTGCATGCTTAAAACGCGTTTTCGCACAAATGCGTGCGCGGGTGCTAAAAAGAGCAGCATCGGCATGCTTAGCACGTCGTTTGGTAGAAATCCGCGTGCGCGTTCAGCCAAAAGCACCATTTGCGTGCACTTCTTGTGGTTTTGCAGAAAACTTCATCCGCGTCTACCAAAAGATGCATGTGCATGCTTAAAACGCGTTTTCGCACAAATGCGTGCGCGGGTGCTAAAAAGAGCAGCATCGGCATGCTTAGCACGTCGTTTGGTAGAAATCCACGTGCGCGTTCTGCCAAAAGCACCATTTGCATGCACATCTTGTGGTTTTGCAGTAAACTTCATCCGCGTCTACCAAAAGATGCATGTGCATGCTTAAAACGCGTTTTCGCACAAATCCTTGCGCGGGTGCTGAAAAGAGCAGCATCGGCATGCTTAGCACGTCGTTTGGTAGAAATCCACGTGCGCGTTCTGCAAAAAGCACCATTTGCATGCACATCTTGTGGTTTTGCAGAAAACTTCATCCGCGTCTACCAAAAGATGCATGTGCATGCTTAAAACGCGTTTTCGCACAAATCTGTGCGCGGGTGCTAAAAAGAGCACCATCGGCATGCTTAGCACGTCGTTTGGTAGAAATCCACGTGCGCGTTCTGCCAAAAGCACCATTTGCATGCACATCTTGTGGTTTTGCAGAAAACTTCATCCGCGTCTACAAAAAGATGCATGTGCATGCTTAAAACGCGTTTTCGCACAAATCCGTGCGCGGGTGCTAAAAGAGCAGCATCGGCATGCTTAGCACGTCGTTTGGTAGAAATCCACGTGCGCGTTCTGCAAAAAGCACCATTTGCATGCACATCTTGTGGTTTTGCAGAAAACTTCACCCGCGTCTACCAAAAGATGCATGTGCATGCTTAAAACGCGTTTTCGCACAAATGCGTGCGCGGGTGCTAAAAAGAGCAGCATCGGCATGCTTAGCACGTCGTTTGGTAGAAATCCGCGTGCGCGTTCTGCCAAAAGCATCATTTGCATGCACTTCTTGTGGTTTTGCAGAAAACTTCATCCGCGTCTACCAAAAGATGCATGTGCATGCTTAAAACGCGTTTTCGCACAAATGCGTGCGCGGGTGCTAAAAAGAGCAGCATGGGCATGCTTAGCACGTCGTTTGGTAGAAATCCACATGCGCGTTCTGCCAAAAGCACCATTTGCATGCACATCTTGTGGTTTTGCAGTAAACTTCATCCGCGTCTACCAAAAGATGCATGTGCATGCTTAAAACGCGTTTTCGCACAAATCCGTGCGCGGGTGCTAAAAAGAGCAGCATCGGCATGCTTAGCACGTCGTTTGGTAGAAATCCACGTGCGCGTTCTGCAAAAAGCACCATTTGCATGCACATCTTGTGGTTTTGCAGAAAACTTCATCCGCGTCTACCAAAAGATGCATGTGCATGCTTAGAACGCGTTTTCGCACAAATGCGTGCGCGGGTGCTAAAAAGAGCAGCATCGGCATGCTTAGCACGTCGTTTGGTAGAAATCCACGTGCGCGTTCTGCAAAAAGCACCATTTGCATGCACATGTTGTGGTTTTGCAGAAAACTTCATCCGCGTCTACCAAAAGATGCATGTGCATGCTTAAAACGCGTTTTCGCAAAAATGCGTGCGCGGGTGCTAAAAAGAGCAGCATCGGCATGCTTAGCACGTCGTTTGGTAGAAATCCACGTGCGCGTTCTGCCAAAAGCACCATTTGCATGCACATCTTGTGGTTTTGCAGAAAACTTCATCCGCGTCTACCAAAAGATGCATGTGCATGCTTAAAACGCGTTTTCGCACAAATCCGTGCGCGGGTGCTAAAAAGAGCAGCATCGGCATGCTTAGCACGTCGTTTGGTAGAAATCCACGTGCGCGTTCTGCAAATAGCACCATTTGAATGCACATGTTGTGGTTTTGCAGAAAACTTCATCCGCGTCTACCAAAAGATGCATGTGCATGCTTAAAACGCGTTTTCGCACAAATGCGTGCGCGGGTGCTAAAAAGAGCAGCATCGGCATGCTTAGCACGTCGTTTGGTAGAAATCCACGTGCGCGTTCTGCCAAAAGCACCATTTGCATGCACATCTTGTGGTTTTGCAGAAAACTTCATCCGCGTCTACCAAAAGATGCATGTGCATGCTTAAAACGCGTTTTCGCACAAATCCGTGCGCGGGTGCTAAAAGAGCAGCATCGGCATGCTTAGCACGTCGTTTGGTAGAAATCCACGTGCGCGTTCTGCAAAAAGCACCATTTGCATGCACATCTTGTGGTTTTGCAGAAAACTTCACCCGCGTCTACCAAAAGATGCATGTGCATGCTTAAAACGCGTTTTCGCACAAATGCGTGCGCGGGTGCTAAAAAGAGCAGCATCGGCATGCTTAGCACGTCGTTTGGTAGAAATCCACGTGCGCGTTCTGCCAAAAGCACCATTTGCATGCACATCTTGTGGTTTTGCAGAAAACTTCATCCGCATCTACCAAAAGATGCATGTGAAATGCTTAAAACGCGTTTTCGCACAAATGCGTGCGCGGGTGCTAAAAAGAGCAGCATCGGCATGCTTAGCACGTCGTTTGGTAGAAATCCACGTGCGCGTTCTGCAAAAAGCACCAGTTGCATGCACATCTTGTGGTTTTGCAGAAAACTTCATCCGCGTCTACCAAAAGATGCATGTGCATGCTTAAAACGCGTTTTCGCACAAATGCGTGCGCGGGTGCTAAAAAGAGCAGCATCGGCATGCTTAGCTCGTCGTTTGGTAGAAATCCACGTGCGCGTTCTGCCAAAAGCACCATTTGCATGCACATCTTGTGGTTTTGCAGAAAACTTCATCCGCGTCTACCAAAAGATGCATGTGCATGCTTAAAACGCGTTTTCGCACAAATGCGTGCGCGGGTGCTAAAAAGAGCAGCATCGGCATGCTTAGCACGTGGTTTGGAAGAAATCCACGTGCGCGTTCTGCCAAAAGCACCATTTGCATGCACATCTTGTGGTTTTGCAGAAAACTTCATCCGCGTCTACCAAAAGATGCATGTGCATGCTTAAAACGCGTTTTCGCACAAATCCGTGCGCGGGTGCTAAAAAGAGCAGCATCGGCATGCTTAGCACGTCGTTTGGTAGAAATCCACGTGCGCGTTCTGCCAAAAGCACCATTTGCATGCACATCTTGTGGTTTTGCAGAAAACTTCATCCGCGTCTACCAAAAGATGCATGTGCATGCTTAAAACGCGTTTTCGCACAAATCCGTGCGCGGGTGCTAAAAAGAGCAGCATCGGCATGCTTAGCACGTCGTTTGGTAGAAATCCACGTGCGCGTTCTGCAAATAGCACCATTTGAATGCACATGTTGTGGTTTTGCAGAAAACTTCATCCGCGTCTACCAAAAGATGCATGTGCATGCTTAAAACGCGTTTTCGCACAAATGCGTGCGCGGGTGCTAAAAAGAGCAGCATCGGCATGCTTAGCACGTCGTTTGGTAGAAATCCACGTGCGCGTTCTGCCAAAAGCACCATTTGCATGCACATCTTGTGGTTTTGCAGAAAACTTCATCCGCGTCTACCAAAAGATGCATGTGCATGCTTAAAACGCGTTTTCGCACAAATCCGTGCGCGGGTGCTAAAAGAGCAGCATCGGCATGCTTAGCACGTCGTTTGGTAGAAATCCACGTGCGCGTTCTGCAAAAAGCACCATTTGCATGCACATCTTGTGGTTTTGCAGAAAACTTCACCCGCGTCTACCAAAAGATGCATGTGCATGCTTAAAACGCGTTTTCGCACAAATGCGTGCGCGGGTGCTAAAAAGAGCAGCATCGGCATGCTTAGCACGTCGTTTGGTAGAAATCCACGTGCGCGTTCTGCCAAAAGCACCATTGGCATGCACATCTTGTGGTTTTGCAGAAAACTTCATCCGCGTCTACCAAAAGATGCATGTGCATGCTTAAAACGCGTTTTCGCACAAATCCGTGCGCGGGTGCTAAAAAGAGCAGCATCGGCATGCTTAGCACGTCGTTTGGTAGAAATCCACGTGCGCGTTCTGCCAAAAGCACCATTTGCATGCACATCTTGTGGTTTTGCAGAAAACTTCATCCGCGTCTACCAAAAGATGCATGTGCATGCTTAAAACGCGTTTTCGCACAAATCCGTGCGCGGGTGCTAAAAGAGCAGCATCGGCATGCTTAGCACGTCGTTTGGTAGAAATCCACGTGCGCGTTCTGCAAAAAGCACCATTTGCATGCACATCTTGTGGTTTTGCAGAAAACTTCACCCGCGTCTACCAAAAGATGCATGTGCATGCTTAAAACGCGTTTTCGCACAAATGCGTGCGCGGGTGCTAAAAAGAGCAGCATCGGCATGCTTAGCACGTCGTTTGGTAGAAATCCGCGTGCGCGTTCTGCCAAAAGCATCATTTGCATGCACTTCTTGTGGTTTTGCAGAAAACTTCATCCGCGTCTACCAAAAGATGCATGTGCATGCTTAAAACGCGTTTTCGCACAAATGCGTGCGCGGGTGCTAAAAAGAGCAGCATCGGCATGCTTAGCACGTCGTTTGGTAGAAATCCACGTGCGCGTTCTGCCAAAAGCACCATTTGCATGCACATCTTGTGGTTTTGCAGAAAACTTCACCCGCGTCTACCAAAAGATGCATGTGCATGCTTAAAACGCGTTTTCGCACAAATGCGTGCGCGAGTGCTAAAAAGAGCAGCATCGGCATGCTTAGCACGTCGTTTGGTAGAAATCCACGTGCGCGTTCTGCCAAAAGCACCATTTGCATGCACATCTTGTGGTTTTGCAGAAAACTTCATCCGCATCTACCAAAAGATGCATGTGCATGCTTAAAACGCGTTTTCGCACAAATGCGTGCGCGGGTGCTAAAAAGAGCAGCATCGGCATGCTTAGCACGTCGTTTGGTAGAAATCCACGTGCGCGTTCTGCAAAAAGCACCAGTTGCATGCACATCTTGTGGTTTTGCAGAAAACTTCATCCGCGTCTACCAAAAGATGCATGTGCATGCTTAAAACGCGTTTTCGCACAAATGCGTGCGCGGGTGCTAAAAAGAGCAGCATCGGCATGCTTAGCTCGTCGTTTGGTAGAAATCCACGTGCGCGTTCTGCCAAAAGCACCATTTGCATGCACATCTTGTGGTTTTGCAGAAAACTTCATCCGCGTCTACCAAAAGATGCATGTGCATGCTTAAAACGCGTTTTCGCACAAATGCGTGCGCGGGTGCTAAAAAGAGCAGCATCGGCATGCTTAGCACGTGGTTTGGAAGAAATCCACGTGCGCGTTCTGCCAAAAGCACCATTTGCATGCACATCTTGTGGTTTTGCAGAAAACTTCATCCGCGTCTACCAAAAGATGCATGTGCATGCTTAAAACGCGTTTTCGCACAAATCCGTGCGCGGGTGCTAAAAAGAGCAGCATCGGCATGCTTAGCACGTCGTTTGGTAGAAATCCACGTGCGCGTTCTGCCAAAAGCACCATTTGCATGCACATCTTGTGGTTTTGCAGAAAACTTCATCCGCGTCTACCAAAAGATGCATGTGCATGCTTAAAACGCGTTTTCGCACAAATCCGTGCGCGGGTGCTAAAAAGAGCAGCATCGGCATGCTTAGCACGTCGTTTGGTAGAAATCCACGTGCGCGTTCTGCAAATAGCACCATTTGAATGCACATGTTGTGGTTTTGCAGAAAACTTCATCCGCGTCTACCAAAAGATGCATGTGCATGCTTAAAACGCGTTTTCGCACAAATGCGTGCGCGGGTGCTAAAAAGAGCAGCATCGGCATGCTTAGCACGTCGTTTGGTAGAAATCCACGTGCGCGTTCTGCCAAAAGCACCATTTGCATGCACATCTTGTGGTTTTGCAGAAAACTTCATCCGCGTCTACCAAAAGATGCATGTGCATGCTTAAAACGCGTTTTCGCACAAATCCGTGCGCGGGTGCTAAAAGAGCAGCATCGGCATGCTTAGCACGTCGTTTGGTAGAAATCCACGTGCGCGTTCTGCAAAAAGCACCATTTGCATGCACATCTTGTGGTTTTGCAGAAAACTTCACCCGCGTCTACCAAAAGATGCATGTGCATGCTTAAAACGCGTTTTCGCACAAATGCGTGCGCGGGTGCTAAAAAGAGCAGCATCGGCATGCTTAGCACGTCGTTTGGTAGAAATCCACGTGCGCGTTCTGCCAAAAGCACCATTGGCATGCACATCTTGTGGTTTTGCAGAAAACTTCATCCGCGTCTACCAAAAGATGCATGTGCATGCTTAAAACGCGTTTTCGCACAAATCCGTGCGCGGGTGCTAAAAAGAGCAGCATCGGCATGCTTAGCACGTCGTTTGGTAGAAATCCACGTGCGCGTTCTGCCAAAAGCACCATTTGCATGCACATCTTGTGGTTTTGCAGAAAACTTCATCCGCGTCTACCAAAAGATGCATGTGCATGCTTAAAACGCGTTTTCGCACAAATCCGTGCGCGGGTGCTAAAAGAGCAGCATCGGCATGCTTAGCACGTCGTTTGGTAGAAATCCACGTGCGCGTTCTGCAAAAAGCACCATTTGCATGCACATCTTGTGGTTTTGCAGAAAACTTCACCCGCGTCTACCAAAAGATGCATGTGCATGCTTAAAACGCGTTTTCGCACAAATGCGTGCGCGGGTGCTAAAAAGAGCAGCATCGGCATGCTTAGCACGTCGTTTGGTAGAAATCCGCGTGCGCGTTCTGCCAAAAGCATCATTTGCATGCACTTCTTGTGGTTTTGCAGAAAACTTCATCCGCGTCTACCAAAAGATGCATGTGCATGCTTAAAACGCGTTTTCGCACAAATGCGTGCGCGGGTGCTAAAAAGAGCAGCATGGGCATGCTTAGCACGTCGTTTGGTAGAAATCCACATGCGCGTTCTGCCAAAAGCACCATTTGCATGCACATCTTGTGGTTTTGCAGTAAACTTCATCCGCGTCTACCAAAAGATGCATGTGCATGCTTAAAACGCGTTTTCGCACAAATGCGTGCGCGGGTGCTAAAAAGAGCAGCATCGGCATGCTTAGCACGTCGTTTGGTAGAAATCCACGTGCGCGTTCTGCCAAAAGCACCATTTGCATGCACATCTTGTGGTTTTGCAGAAAACTTCACCCGCGTCTACCAAAAGATGCATGTGCATGCTTAAAACGCGTTTTCGCACAAATGCGTGCGCGAGTGCTAAAAAGAGCAGCATCGGCATGCTTAGCACGTCGTTTGGTAGAAATCCACGTGCGCGTTCTGCCAAAAGCACCATTTGCATGCACATCTTGTGGTTTTGCAGAAAACTTCATCCGCATCTACCAAAAGATGCATGTGCATGCTTAAAACGCGTTTTCGCACAAATGCGTGCGCGGGTGCTAAAAAGAGCAGCATCGGCATGCTTAGCACGTCGTTTGGTAGAAATCCACGTGCGCGTTCTGCAAAAAGCACCAGTTGCATGCACATCTTGTGGTTTTGCAGAAAACTTCATCCGCGTCTACCAAAAGATGCATGTGCATGCTTAAAACGCGTTTTCGCACAAATGCGTGCGCGGGTGCTAAAAAGAGCAGCATCGGCATGCTTAGCTCGTCGTTTGGTAGAAATCCACGTGCGCGTTCTGCCAAAAGCACCATTTGCATGCACATCTTGTGGTTTTGCAGAAAACTTCATCCGCGTCTACCAAAAGATGCATGTGCATGCTTAAAACGCGTTTTCGCACAAATGCGTGCGCGGGTGCTAAAAAGAGCAGCATCGGCATGCTTAGCACGTGGTTTGGAAGAAATCCACGTGCGCGTTCTGCCAAAAGCACCATTTGCATGCACATCTTGTGGTTTTGCAGAAAACTTCATCCGCGTCTACCAAAAGATGCATGTGCATGCTTAAAACGCGTTTTCGCACAAATCCGTGCGCGGGTGCTAAAAAGAGCAGCATCGGCATGCTTAGCACGTCGTTTGGTAGAAATCCACGTGCGCGTTCTGCCAAAAGCACCATTTTCATGCACATCTTGTGGTTTTGCAGAAAACTTCACCCGCGTCTACCAAAAGATGCATGTGCATGCTTAAAACGCGTTTTCGCACAAATGCGTGCGCGGGTGCTAAAAAGAGCAGCATCGGCATGCTTAGCACGTCGTTTGGTAGAAATCCACGTGCGCGTTCTGCAAAAAGCACCATTTGCATGCACATCTTGTGGTTTTGCAGAAAACTTCATCCGCGTCTACCAAAAGATGCATGTGCATGCTTAAAACGCGTTTTCGCACAAATGCGTGCGCGGGTGCTAAAAAGAGCAGCATCGGCATGCTTAGCACGTCGTTTGGTAGAAATCCACGTGCGCGTTCTGCCAAAAGCACCATTTGCATGCACATCTTGTGGTTTTGCAGAAAACTTCATCCGCGTCTACCAAAAGATGCATGTGCATGCTTAAAACGCGTTTTTGCACAAATGCGTGCGCGGGTGCTAAAAAGAGTAGCATCGGCATGCTTAGCACGTCGTTTGGTAGAAATCCACGTGCGCGTTCTGCCAAAAGCACCATTTGCATGCACATCTTGTGGTTTTGCAGAAAACTTCATCCGCGTCTACCAAAGATGCATGTGCATGCTTAAAACGCGGTTTCGCACAAATCCGTGATCTGTCTCGCGTGTGTAGTAGCATCGGCATGCTTAGCACGTCGTTTGGTAGAAATCCACGTGCGCGTTCTGCCAAACGCACCATTTGCATGCACATCATGTGGTTTTGCAGAAAACTTCATCCGCGTCTACCAAAAGATGCATGTGCATGCTTAAAACGCGTTTTTGCACAAATGCGTGCGCGGGTGCTAAAAAGAGTAGCATCGGCATGCTTAGCACGTCGTTTGGTAGAAATCCACGTGCGCGTTCTGCCAAAAGCACCATTTGCATGCACATCTTGTGGTTTTGCAGAAAACTTCATCCGCGTCTACCAAAAGATGCATGTGCATGCTTAAAACGCGGTTTCGCACAAATCCGTGCGCGGGTGCTAAAAAGAGTAGCATCGGCATGCTTAGCACGTCGTTTGGTAGAAATCCACGTGCGCGTTCTGCCAAAAGCACCATTTGCATGCACATCTTGTGGTTTTGCAGAAAACTTCATCCGCGTCTACCAAAAGATGCATGTGCATGCTTAAAACGCGTTTTCGCACAAATCCGTGCGCGGGTGCTAAAAAGAGCAGCATCGGCATGCTTAGCACGTCGTTTGGTAGAAATCCACGTGCGCGTTCTGCCAAAAGCACCATTTTCATGCACATCTTGTGGTTTTGCAGAAAACTTCACCCGCGTCTACCAAAAGATGCATGTGCATGCTTAAAACGCGTTTTCGCACAAATGCGTGCGCGGGTGCTAAAAAGAGCAGCATCGGCATGCTTAGCACGTCGTTTGGTAGAAATCCACGTGCGCGTTCTGCAAAAAGCACCATTTGCATGCACATCTTGTGGTTTTGCAGAAAACTTCATCCGCGTCTACCAAAAGATGCATGTGCATGCTTAAAACGCGTTTTCGCACAAATGCGTGCGCGGGTGCTAAAAAGAGCAGCATCGGCATGCTTAGCACGTCGTTTGGTAGAAATCCACGTGCGCGTTCTGCCAAAAGCACCATTTGCATGCACATCTTTTGGTTTTGCAGAAAACTTCATCCGCGTCTACCAAAAGATGCATGTGCATGCTTAAAACGCGTTTTTGCACAAATGCGTGCGCGGGTGCTAAAAAGAGTAGCATCGGCATGCTTAGCACGTCGTTTGGTAGAAATCCACGTGCGCGTTCTGCCAAAAGCACCATTTGCATGCACATCTTGTGGTTTTGCAGAAAACTTCATCCGCGTCTACCAAAAGATGCATGTGCATGCTTAAAACGCGGTTTCGCACAAATCCGTGCGCGGGTGCTAAAAAGAGTAGCATCGGCATGCTTAGCACGTCGTTTGGTAGAAATCCACGTGCGCGTTCTGCCAAACGCACCATTTGCATGCACATATTGTGGTTTTGCAGAAAACTTCATCCGCGTCTACCAAAAGATGCATGTGCATGCTTAAAACGCGTTTTTGCACAAATCCGTGCGCGGGTGCTCAAAAGAGCAGCATCGGCATGCTTAGCACGTCGTTTGGTAGAAATCCACGTGCGCGTTCTGCAAAAACACCATTTGCATGCACATCTTGTGGTTTTGCAGAAAACTTCATCCGCGTCTACCAAAAGATGCATGTGCATGCTTAGAACGCGTTTTCGCACAAATGCGTGCGCGGGTGCTAAAAAGAGCAGCATCGGCATGCTTAGCACGTCGTTTGGTAGAAATCCACGTGCGCGTTCTGCAAAAAGCACCATTTGCATGCACATGTTGTGGTTTTGCAGAAAACTTCATCCGCGTCTACCAAAAGATGCATGTGCATGCTTAAAACGCGTTTTCGCAAAAATGCGTGCGCGGGTGCTAAAAAGAGCAGCATCGGCATGCTTAGCACGTCGTTTGGTAGAAATCCACGTGCGCGTTCTGCCAAAAGCACCATTTGCATGCACATCTTGTGGTTTTGCAGAAAACTTCATCCGCGTCTACCAAAAGATGCATGTGCATGCTTAAAACGCGTTTTCGCACAAATCCGTGCGCGGGTGCTAAAAAGAGCAGCATCGGCATGCTTAGCACGTCGTTTGGTAGAAATCCACGTGCGCGTTCTGCAAATAGCACCATTTGAATGCACATGTTGTGGTTTTGCAGAAAACTTCATCCGCGTCTACCAAAAGATGCATGTGCATGCTTAAAACGCGTTTTCGCACAAATGCGTGCGCGGGTGCTAAAAAGAGCAGCATCGGCATGCTTAGCACGTCGTTTGGTAGAAATTCACGTGCACGTTCTGCCAAAAGCACCATTTGCATGCACATCTTGTGGTTTTGCAGAAAACTTCATCCGCGTCTACCAAAAGATGCATGTGCATGCTTAAAATGCGTTTTCGCACAAATGCGTGCGCGGATGCTAAAAAGAGCAGCATCGGCATGCTTAGCACGTCGTTTGGTAGAAATCCACGTGCGCGTTCTGCCAAAAGCACCATTTGCATGCACATCTTGTGGTTTTGCAGAAAACTTCATCCGCGTCTACCAAAAGATGCATGTGCATGCTTAAAACGCGGTTTCGCACAAATCCGTGCGCGGGTGCTAAAAAGAGCAGCATCGGCATGCTTAGCACGTCGTTTGGTAGAAATCCACGTGCGCGTTCTGCCAAAAGCACCATTTGCATGCACATATTGTGGTTTTGCAGAAAACTTCATCCGCGTCTACCAAAAGATGCATGTGCATGCTTAAAACGCGTTTTCGCACAAATCCGTGCGCGGGTGCTAAAAAGAGCACCATCGGCATGCTTAGCACGTCGTTTGGTAGAAATCCACGTGCGCGTTCTGCCAAAAGCACCATTTGCATGCACATCTTGTGGTTTTGCAGAAAACTTCATCCGCGTCTACCAAAAGATGCATGTGCATGCTTAAAACGCGTTTTCGCACAAATCCGTGCGCGGGTGCTAAAAAGAGCAGCATCGGCATACTTAGCACGTCGTTTGGTAGAAATCCACGTGCGCGTTCTGCCAAAAGCACCATTTGCATGAACATCTTGTGGTTTTGCAGAAAACTTCATCCGCGTCTACCAAAAGATGCATGTGCATGCTTAAAACGCGTTTTCGCACAAATCCGTGCGCGGGTGCTAAAAGAGCAGCATCGGCATGCTTAGCACGTCGTTTGGTAGAAATCCACGTGCGCGTTCTGCAAAAAGCACCATTTGCATGCACATCTTGTGGTTTTGCAGAAAACTTCACCCGCGTCTACCAAAAGATGCATGTGCATGCTTAAAACGCGTTTTCGCACAAATGCGTGCGCGGGTGCTAAAAAGAGCAGCATCGGCATGCTTAGCACGTCGTTTGGTAGAAATCCGCGTGCGCGTTCAGCCAAAAGCACCATTTGCGTGCACTTCTTGTGGTTTTGCAGAAAACTTCATCCGCGTCTACCAAAAGATGCATGTGCATGCTTAAAACGCGTTTTCGCACAAATGCGTGCGCGGGTGCTAAAAAGAGCAGCATCGGCATGCTTAGCACGTCGTTTGGTAGAAATCCACGTGCGCGTTCTGCCAAAAGCACCATTTGCCTGCACATCTTGTGGTTTTGCAGTAAACTTCATCCGCGTCTACCAAAAGATGCATGTGCATGCTTAAAACGCGTTTTCGCACAAATCCTTGCGCGGGTGCTGAAAAGAGCAGCATCGGCATGCTTAGCACGTCGTTTGGTAGAAATCCACGTGCGCGTTCTGCAAAAAGCACCATTTGCATGCACATCTTGTGGTTTTGCAGAAAACTTCATCCGCGTCTACCAAAAGATGCATGTGCATGCTTAAAACGCGTTTTCGCACAAATCTGTGCGCGGGTGCTAAAAAGAGCACCATCGGCATGCTTAGCACGTCGTTTGGTAGAAATCCACGTGCGCGTTCTGCCAAAAGCACCATTTGCATGCACATCTTGTGGTTTTGCAGAAAACTTCATCCGCGTCTACAAAAAGATGCATGTGCATGCTTAAAACGCGTTTTCGCACAAATCCGTGCGCGGGTGCTAAAAGAGCAGCATCGGCATGCTTAGCACGTCGTTTGGTAGAAATCCACGTGCGCGTTCTGCAAAAAGCACCATTTGCATGCACATCTTGTGGTTTTGCAGAAAACTTCACCCGCGTCTACCAAAAGATGCATGTGCATGCTTAAAACGCGTTTTCGCACAAATGCGTGCGCGGGTGCTAAAAAGAGCAGCATCGGCATGCTTAGCACGTCGTTTGGTAGAAATCCGCGTGCGCGTTCTGCCAAAAGCATCATTTGCATGCACTTCTTGTGGTTTTGCAGAAAACTTCATCCGCGTCTACCAAAAGATGCATGTGCATGCTTAAAACGCGTTTTCGCACAAATGCGTGCGCGGGTGCTAAAAAGAGCAGCATGGGCATGCTTAGCACGTCGTTTGGTAGAAATCCACGTGCGCGTTCTGCAAAAAGCACCATTTGCATGCACATCTTGTGGTTTTGCAGAAAACTTCATCCGCGTCTACCAAAAGATGCATGTGCATGCTTAGAACGCGTTTTCGCACAAATGCGTGCGCGGGTGCTAAAAAGAGCAGCATCGGCATGCTTAGCACGTCGTTTGGTAGAAATCCACGTGCGCGTTCTGCAAAAAGCACCATTTGCATGCACATGTTGTGGTTTTGCAGAAAACTTCATCCGCGTCTACCAAAAGATGCATGTGCATGCTTAAAACGCGTTTTCGCAAAAATGCGTGCGCGGGTGCTTAAAAGAGCAGCATCGGCATGCTTAGCACGTCGTTTGGTAGAAATCCACGTGCGCGTTCTGCCAAAAGCACCATTTGCATGCACATCTTGTGGTTTTGCAGAAAACTTCATCCGCGTCTACCAAAAGATGCATGTGCATGCTTAAAACGCGTTTTCGCACAAATCCGTGCGCGGGTGCTAAAAAGAGCAGCATCGGCATGCTTAGCACGTCGTTTGGTAGAAATCCACGTGCGCGTTCTGCAAATAGCACCATTTGAATGCACATGTTGTGGTTTTGCAGAAAACTTCATCCGCGTCTACCAAAAGATGCATGTGCATGCTTAAAACGCGTTTTCGCACAAATGCGTGCGCGGGTGCTAAAAAGAGCAGCATCGGCATGCTTAGCACGTCGTTTGGTAGAAATCCACGTGCGCGTTCTGCCAAAAGCACCATTTGCATGCACATCTTGTGGTTTTGCAGAAAACTTCATCCGCGTCTACCAAAAGATGCATGTGCATGCTTAAAACGCGTTTTCGCACAAATCCGTGCGCGGGTGCTAAAAGAGCAGCATCGGCATGCTTAGCACGTCGTTTGGTAGAAATCCACGTGCGCGTTCTGCAAAAAGCACCATTTGCATGCACATCTTGTGGTTTTGCAGAAAACTTCACCCGCGTCTACCAAAAGATGCATGTGCATGCTTAAAACGCGTTTTCGCACAAATGCGTGCGCGGGTGCTAAAAAGAGCAGCATCGGCATGCTTAGCACGTCGTTTGGTAGAAATCCACGTGCGCGTTCTGCCAAAAGCACCATTGGCATGCACATCTTGTGGGTTTGCAGAAAACTTCATCCGCGTCTACCAAAAGATGCATGTGCATGCTTAAAACGCGTTTTCGCACAAATCCGTGCGCGGGTGCTAAAAAGAGCAGCATCGGCATGCTTAGCACGTCGTTTGGTAGAAATCCACGTGCGCGTTCTGCCAAAAGCACCATTTGCATGCACATCTTGTGGTTTTGCAGAAAACTTCATCCGCGTCTACCAAAAGATGCATGTGCATGCTTAAAACGCGTTTTCGCACAAATCCGTGCGCGGGTGCTAAAAGAGCAGCATCGGCATGCTTAGCACGTCGTTTGGTAGAAATCCACGTGCGCGTTCTGCAAAAAGCACCATTTGCATGCACATCTTGTGGTTTTGCAGAAAACTTCACCCGCGTCTACCAAAAGATGCATGTGCATGCTTAAAACGCGTTTTCGCACAAATGCGTGCGCGGGTGCTAAAAAGAGCAGCATCGGCATGCTTAGCACGTCGTTTGGTAGAAATCCGCGTGCGCGTTCTGCCAAAAGCATCATTTGCATGCACTTCTTGTGGTTTTGCAGAAAACTTCATCCGCGTCTACCAAAAGATGCATGTGCATGCTTAAAACGCGTTTTCGCACAAATGCGTGCGCGGGTGCTAAAAAGAGCAGCATGGGCATGCTTAGCACGTCGTTTGGTAGAAATCCACATGCGCGTTCTGCCAAAAGCACCATTTGCATGCACATCTTGTGGTTTTGCAGTAAACTTCATCCGCGTCTACCAAAAGATGCATGTGCATGCTTAAAACGCGTTTTCGCACAAATCCGTGCGCGGGTGCTAAAAAGAGCAGCATCGGCATGCTTAGCACGTCGTTTGGTAGAAATCCACGTGCGCGTTCTGCAAAAAGCACCATTTGCATGCACATCTTGTGGTTTTGCAGAAAACTTCATCCGCGTCTACCAAAAGATGCATGTGCATGCTTAGAACGCGTTTTCGCACAAATGCGTGCGCGGGTGCTAAAAAGAGCAGCATCGGCATGCTTAGCACGTCGTTTGGTAGAAATCCACGTGCGCGTTCTGCAAAAAGCACCATTTGCATGCACATGTTGTGGTTTTGCAGAAAACTTCATCCGCGTCTACCAAAAGATGCATGTGCATGCTTAAAACGCGTTTTCGCAAAAATGCGTGCGCGGGTGCTAAAAAGAGCAGCATCGGCATGCTTAGCACGTCGTTTGGTAGAAATCCACGTGCGCGTTCTGCCAAAAGCACCATTTGCATGCACATCTTGTGGTTTTGCAGAAAACTTCATCCGCGTCTACCAAAAGATGCATGTGCATGCTTAAAACGCGTTTTCGCACAAATCCGTGCGCGGGTGCTAAAAAGAGCAGCATCGGCATGCTTAGCACGTCGTTTGGTAGAAATCCACGTGCGCGTTCTGCAAATAGCACCATTTGAATGCACATGTTGTGGTTTTGCAGAAAACTTCATCCGCGTCTACCAAAAGATGCATGTGCATGCTTAAAACGCGTTTTCGCACAAATGCGTGCGCGGGTGCTAAAAAGAGCAGCATCGGCATGCTTAGCACGTCGTTTGGTAGAAATCCACGTGCGCGTTCTGCCAAAAGCACCATTTGCATGCACATCTTGTGGTTTTGCAGAAAACTTCATCCGCGTCTACCAAAAGATGCATGTGCATGCTTAAAACGCGTTTTCGCACAAATCCGTGCGCGGGTGCTAAAAGAGCAGCATCGGCATGCTTAGCACGTCGTTTGGTAGAAATCCACGTGCGCGTTCTGCAAAAAGCACCATTTGCATGCACATCTTGTGGTTTTGCAGAAAACTTCACCCGCGTCTACCAAAAGATGCATGTGCATGCTTAAAACGCGTTTTCGCACAAATGCGTGCGCGGGTGCTAAAAAGAGCAGCATCGGAATGCTTAGCACGTCGTTTGGTAGAAATCCACGTGCGCGTTCTGCCAAAAGCACCATTGGCATGCACATCTTGTGGTTTTGCAGAAAACTTCATCCGCGTCTACCAAAAGATGCATGTGCATGCTTAAAACGCGTTTTCGCACAAATCCGTGCGCGGGTGCTAAAAAGAGCAGCATCGGCATGCTTAGCACGTCGTTTGGTAGAAATCCACGTGCGCGTTCTGCCAAAAGCACCATTTGCATGCACATCTTGTGGTTTTGCAGAAAACTTCATCCGCGTCTACCAAAAGAAGCATGTGCATGCTTAAAACCCGTTTTCGCACAAATCCGTGCGCGGGTGCTAAAAAGAGCAGCATCGGCATGCTTAGCACGTCGTTTGGTAGAAATCCACGTGCGCGTTCTGCCAAAAGCACCATTTGCATGCACATCTTGTGGTTTTGCAGAAAACTTCATCCGCGTCTACCAAAAGATGCATGTGCATGCTTAAAACGCGTTTTCGCACAAATCCGTGCGCGGGTGCTAAAAAGAGCAGCATCGGCATGCTTAGCACGTCGTTTGGTAGAAATCCACGTGCGCGTTCTGCAAATAGCACCATTTGAATGCACATGTTGTGGTTTTGCAGAAAACTTCATCCGCGTCTACCAAAAGATGCATGTGCATGCTTAAAACGCGTTTTCGCACAAATGCGTGCGCGGGTGCTAAAAAGAGCAGCATCGGCATGCTTAGCACGTCGTTTGGTAGAAATCCACGTGCGCGTTCTGCCAAAAGCACCATTTGCATGCACATCTTGTGGTTTTGCAGAAAACTTCATCCGCGTCTACCAAAAGATGCATGTGCATGCTTAAAACGCGTTTTCGCACAAATCCGTGCGCGGGTGCTAAAAGAGCAGCATCGGCATGCTTAGCACGTCGTTTGGTAGAAATCCACGTGCGCGTTCTGCAAAAAGCACCATTTGCATGCACATCTTGTGGTTTTGCAGAAAACTTCACCCGCGTCTACCAAAAGATGCATGTGCATGCTTAAAACGCGTTTTCGCACAAATGCGTGCGCGGGTGCTAAAAAGAGCAGCATCGGAATGCTTAGCACGTCGTTTGGTAGAAATCCACGTGCGCGTTCTGCCAAAAGCACCATTGGCATGCACATCTTGTGGTTTTGCAGAAAACTTCATCCGCGTCTACCAAAAGATGCATGTGCATGCTTAAAACGCGTTTTCGCACAAATCCGTGCGCGGGTGCTAAAAAGAGCAGCATCGGCATGCTTAGCACGTCGTTTGGTAGAAATCCACGTGCGCGTTCTGCCAAAAGCACCATTTGCATGCACATCTTGTGGTTTTGCAGAAAACTTCATCCGCGTCTACCAAAAGAAGCATGTGCATGCTTAAAACCCGTTTTCGCACAAATCCGTGCGCGGGTGCTAAAAAGAGCAGCATCGGCATGCTTAGCACGTCGTTTGGTAGAAATCCACGTGCGCGTTCTGCCAAAAGCACCATTTGTATGCACATCTTGTGGTTTTGCAGAAAACTTCATCCGCGTCTACCAAAAGATGCATGTGCATGCTTAAAACGCGTTTTCGCACAAATGCGTGCGCGGGTGCTAAAAAGAGCAGCATCGGCATGCTTAGCACGTCGTTTGGTAGAAATCCACGTGCGCGTTCTGCCAAAAGCACCATTTGCATGCACATCTTGTGGTTTTGCAGTAAACTTCATCCGCGTCTACCAAAAGATGCATGTGCATGCTTAAAACGCGTTTTCGCACAAATCCGTGCGCGGGTGCTAAAAAGAGCAGCATCGGCATGCTTAGTACGTCGTTTGGTAGAAATCCACGTGCGCGTTCTGCAAAAAGCACCATTTGCATGCACATCTTGTGGTTTTGCAGAAAACTTCATCCGCGTCTACCAAAAGATGCATGTGCATGCTTAAAACGCGTTTTCGCACAAATGCGTGCGCGGGTGCTAAAAAGAGCAGCATCGGCATGCTTAGCTCGTCGTTTGGTAGAAATCCACGTGCGCGTTCTGCCAAAAGCACCATTTGCATGCACATCTTGTGGTTTTGCAGAAAACTTCATCCGCGTCTACCAAAAGATGCATGTGCATGCTTAAAACGCGTTTTCGCACAAATGCGTGCGCGGGTGCTAAAAAGAGCAGCATCGGCATGCTTAGCACGTGGTTTGGAAGAAATCCACGTGCGCGTTCTGCCAAAAGCACCATTTGCATGCACATCTTGTGGTTTTGCAGAAAACTTCATCCGCGTCTACCAAAAGATGTATGTACATGCTTAAAACGCGTTTTCGCACAAATGCGTGTGCGGGTGCTAAAAAGAGCAGCATCGGCATGCTTAGCACGTCGTTTGGTAGAAATCCACGTGCGCGTTCTGCCAAAAGCAGCATTTGCATGCACATCTTGTGGTTTTGCAGTAAACTTCATTCGCGTCTACCAAAAGATGCATGTGCATGCTTAAAACGCGTTTTCGCACAAATCCGTGCGCGGGTGCTAAAAAGAGCAGCATCGGCATGCTTAGCACGTCGTTTGGTAGAAATCCACGTGCGCGTTCTGTAAATAGCACCATTTGAATGCACATGTTGTGGTTTTGCAGAAAACTTCATCCGCGTCTACCAAAAGATGCATGTGCATGCTTAAAACGCGTTTTCGCACAAATGCGTGCGCGGGTGCTAAAAAGAGCAGCATCGGCATGCTTAGCACGTCGTTTGGTAGAAATCCACGTGCGCGTTCTGCCAAAAGCACCATTTGCATGCACATCTTGTGGTTTTGCAGAAAACTTCATCCGCGTCTACCAAAAGATGCATGTGCATGCTTAAAACGCGTTTTCGCAAAAATCCGTGCGCGGGTGCTAAAAGAGCAGCATCGGCATGCTTAGCACGTCGTTTGGTAGAAATCCACGTGCGCGTTCTGCAAAAAGCACCATTTGCATTCACATCTTGTGGTTTTGCAGAAAACTTCACCCGCGTCTACCAAAAGATGCATGTGCATGCTTAAAACGCGTTTTCGCACAAATGCGTGCGCGGGTGCTAAAAAGAGCAGCATCGGCATGCTTAGCACGTCGTTTGGTAGAAATCCACGTGCGCGTTCTGCCAAAAGCACCATTGGCATGCACATCTTGTGGTTTTGCAGAAAACTTCATCCGCGTCTACCAAAAGATGCATGTGCATGCTTAAAACGCGTTTTCGCACAAATCCGTGCGCGGGTGCTAAAAAGAGCAGCATCGGCATGCTTAGCACGTCGTTTGGTTGAAATCCACGTGCGCGTTCTGCCAAAAGCACCATTTGCATGCACATCTTGTGGTTTTGCAGAAAACTTCATCCGCGTCTACCAAAAGAAGCATGTGCATGCTTAAAACCCGTTTTCGCACAAATCCGTGCGCGGGTGCTAAAAAGAGCAGCATCGGCATGCTTAGCACGTCGTTTGGTAGAAATCCACGTGCGCGTTCTGCCAAAAGCACCATTTGTATGCACATCTTGTGGTTTTGCAGAAAACTTCATCCGCGTCTACCAAAAGATGCATGTGCATGCTTAAAACGCGTTTTCGCACAAATGCGTGCGCGGGTGCTAAAAAGAGCAGCATCGGCATGCTTAGCACGTCGTTTGGTAGAAATCCACGTGCGCGTTCTGCCAAAAGCACCATTTGCATGCACATCTTGTGGTTTTGCAGTAAACTTCATCCGCGTCTACCAAAAGATGCATGTGCATGCTTAAAACGCGTTTTCGCACAAATCCGTGCGCGGGTGCTAAAAAGAGCAGCATCGGCATGCTTAGCACGTCGTTTGGTAGAAATCCACGTGCGCGTTCTGCAAAAAGCACCATTTGCATGCACATCTTGTGGTTTTGCAGAAAACTTCATCCGCGTCTACCAAAAGATGCATGTGCATGCTTAAAACGCGTTTTCGCACAAATGCGTGCGCGGGTGCTAAAAAGAGCAGCATCGGCATGCTTAGCTCGTCGTTTGGTAGAAATCCACGTGCGCGTTCTGCCAAAAGCACCATTTGCATGCACATCTTGTGGTTTTGCAGAAAACTTCATCCGCGTCTACCAAAAGATGTATGTACATGCTTAAAACGCGTTTTCGCACAAATGCGTGCGCGGGTGCTAAAAAGAGCAGCATCGGCATGCTTAGCATGTCGTTTGGTAGAAATCCACGTGCGCGTTCTGCCAAAAGCAGCATTTGCATGCACATCTTGTGGTTTTGCAGTAAACTTCATCCGCGTCTACCAAAAGATGCATGTGCATGCTTAAAACGCGTTTTCGCACAAATCCGTGCGCGGGTGCTAAAAAGAGCAGCATCGGCATGCTTAGCACGTCGTTTGGTAGAAATCCACGTGCGCGTTCTGCAAAAAGCACCATTTGCATGCACATCTTGTGGTTTTGCAGAAAACTTCATCCGCGTCTACCAAAAGATGCATGTGCATGCTTAAAACGCGTTTTCGCACAAATGCGTGCGCGGGTGCTAAAAAGAGCAGCATCGGCATGCTTAGCTCGTCGTTTGGTAGAAATCCACGTGCGCGTTCTGCCAAAAGCACCATTTGCATGCACATCTTGTGGTTTTGCAGAAAACTTCATCCGCGTCTACCAAAAGATGCATGTGCATGCTTAAAACGCGTTTTCGCACAAATGCGTGCGCGGGTGCTAAAAAGAGCAGCATCGGCATGCTTAGCACGTGGTTTGGAAGAAATCCACGTGCGCGTTCTGCCAAAAGCACCATTTGCATGCACATCTTGTGGTTTTGCAGAAAACTTCATCCGCGTCTACCAAAAGATGCATGTACATGCTTAAAACGCGTTTTCGCACAAATCCGTGCGCGGGTGCTAAAAAGAGCAGCATCGGCATGCTTAGCACGTCGTTTGGTAGAAATCCACGTGCGCGTTCTGCCAAAAGCACCATTTGCATGCACATCTTGTGGTTTTGCAGAAAACTTCACCCGCGTCTACCAAAAGATGCATGTGCATGCTTAAAACGCGTTTTCGCACAAATGCGTGCGCGGGTGCTAAAAAGAGCAGCATCGGCATGCTTAGCACGTGGTTTGGAAGAAATCCACGTGCGCGTTCTGCCAAAAGCACCATTTGCATGCACATCTTGTGGTTTTGCAGAAAACTTCATCCGCGTCTACCAAAAGATGCATGTACATGCTTAAAACGCGTTTTCGCACAAATCCGTGCGCGGGTGCTAAAAAGAGCAGCATCGGCATGCTTAGCACGTCGTTTGGTAGAAATCCACGTGCGCGTTCTGCCAAAAGCAGCATTTGCATGCACATCTTGTGGTTTTGCAGAAAACTTCACCCGCGTCTACCAAAAGATGCATGTGCATGCTTAAAACGCGTTTTCGCACAAATGCGTGCGCGGGTGCTAAAAAGAGCAGCATCGGCATGCTTAGCACGTCGTTTGGTAGAAATCCACGTGCGCGTTCTGCAAAAAGCACCATTTGCATGCACATCTTGTGGTTTTGCAGAAAACTTCATCCGCGTCTACCAAAAGATGCATGTGCATGCTTAAAACGCGTTTTCGCACAAATGCGTGCGCGGGTGCTAAAAAGAGCAGCATCGGCATGCTTAGCACGTCGTTTGGTAGAAATCCACGTGCGCGTTCTGCCAAAAGCACCATTTGCATGCACATCTTGTGGTTTTGCAGAAAACTTCATCCGCGTCTACCAAAAGATGCATGTGCATGCTTAAAACGCGTTTTCGCACAAATCCGTGCGCGGGTGCTAAAAAGAGCAGCATCGGCATGCTTAGCACGTCGTTTGGTAGAAATCCACGTGCGCGTTCTGCAAAAAGCACCATTTGCATGCACATCTTGTGGTTTTGCAGAAAACTTCATCCGCGTCTACCAAAAGATGCATGTGCATGCTTAGAACGCGTTTTCGCACAAATGCGTGCGCGGGTGCTAAAAAGAGCAGCATCGGCATGCTTAGCACGTCGTTTGGTAGAAATCCACGTGCGCGTTCTGCAAAAAGCACCATTTGCATGCACATGTTGTGGTTTTGCAGAAAACTTCATCCGCGTCTACCAAAAGATGCATGTGCATGCTTAAAACGCGTTTTCGCAAAAATGCGTGCGCGGGTGCTAAAAAGAGCAGCATCGGCATGCTTAGCACGTCGTTTGGTAGAAATCCACGTGCGCGTTCTGCCAAAAGCACCATTTGCATGCACATCTTGTGGTTTTGCAGAAAACTTCATCCGCGTCTACCAAAAGATGCATGTGCATGCTTAAAACGCGTTTTCGCACAAATCCGTGCGCGGGTGCTAAAAAGAGCAGCATCGGCATGCTTAGCACGTCGTTTGGTAGAAATCCACGTGCGCGTTCTGCAAATAGCACCATTTGAATGCACATGTTGTGGTTTTGCAGAAAACTTCATCCGCGTCTACCAAAAGATGCATGTGCATGCTTAAAACGCGTTTTCGCACAAATGCGTGCGCGGGTGCTAAAAAGAGCAGCATCGGCATGCTTAGCACGTCGTTTGGTAGAAATCCACGTGCGCGTTCTGCCAAAAGCACCATTTGCATGCACATCTTGTGGTTTTGCAGAAAACTTCATCCGCGTCTACCAAAAGATGCATGTGCATGCTTAAAACGCGTTTTCGCACAAATCCGTGCGCGGGTGCTAAAAGAGCAGCATCGGCATGCTTAGCACGTCGTTTGGTAGAAATCCACGTGCGCGTTCTGCAAAAAGCACCATTTGCATGCACATCTTGTGGTTTTGCAGAAAACTTCACCCGCGTCTACCAAAAGATGCATGTGCATGCTTAAAACGCGTTTTCGCACAAATGCGTGCGCGGGTGCTAAAAAGAGCAGCATCGGCATGCTTAGCACGTCGTTTGGTAGAAATCCACGTGCGCGTTCTGCCAAAAGCACCATTGGCATGCACATCTTGTGGGTTTGCAGAAAACTTCATCCGCGTCTACCAAAAGATGCATGTGCATGCTTAAAACGCGTTTTCGCACAAATCCGTGCGCGGGTGCTAAAAAGAGCAGCATCGGCATGCTTAGCACGTCGTTTGGTAGAAATCCACGTGCGCGTTCTGCCAAAAGCACCATTTGCATGCACATCTTGTGGTTTTGCAGAAAACTTCATCCGCGTCTACCAAAAGATGCATGTGCATGCTTAAAACGCGTTTTCGCACAAATCCGTGCGCGGGTGCTAAAAGAGCAGCATCGGCATGCTTAGCACGTCGTTTGGTAGAAATCCACGTGCGCGTTCTGCAAAAAGCACCATTTGCATGCACATCTTGTGGTTTTGCAGAAAACTTCACCCGCGTCTACCAAAAGATGCATGTGCATGCTTAAAACGCGTTTTCGCACAAATGCGTGCGCGGGTGCTAAAAAGAGCAGCATCGGCATGCTTAGCACGTCGTTTGGTAGAAATCCGCGTGCGCGTTCTGCCAAAAGCATCATTTGCATGCACTTCTTGTGGTTTTGCAGAAAACTTCATCCGCGTCTACCAAAAGATGCATGTGCATGCTTAAAACGCGTTTTCGCACAAATGCGTGCGCGGGTGCTAAAAAGAGCAGCATGGGCATGCTTAGCACGTCGTTTGGTAGAAATCCACATGCGCGTTCTGCCAAAAGCACCATTTGCATGCACATCTTGTGGTTTTGCAGTAAACTTCATCCGCGTCTACCAAATGATGCATGTGCATGCTTAAAACGCGTTTTCGCACAAATCCGTGCGCGGGTGCTAAAAAGAGCAGCATCGGCATGCTTAGCACGTCGTTTGGTAGAAATCCACGTGCGCGTTCTGCAAAAAGCACCATTTGCATGCACATCTTGTGGTTTTGCAGAAAACTTCATCCGCGTCTACCAAAAGATGCATGTGCATGCTTAGAACGCGTTTTCGCACAAATGCGTGCGCGGGTGCTAAAAAGAGCAGCATCGGCATGCTTAGCACGTCGTTTGGTAGAAATCCACGTGCGCGTTCTGCAAAAAGCACCATTTGCATGCACATCTTGTGGTTTTGCAGAAAACTTCACCCGCGTCTACCAAAAGATGCATGTGCATGCTTAAAACGCGTTTTCGCACAAATGCGTGCGCGGGTGCTAAAAAGAGCAGCATCGGAATGCTTAGCACGTCGTTTGGTAGAAATCCACGTGCGCGTTCTGCCAAAAGCACCATTGGCATGCACATCTTGTGGTTTTGCAGAAAACTTCATCCGCGTCTACCAAAAGATGCATGTGCATGCTTAAAACGCGTTTTCGCACAAATCCGTGCGCGGGTGCTAAAAAGAGCAGCATCGGCATGCTTAGCACGTCGTTTGGTAGAAATCCACGTGCGCGTTCTGCCAAAAGCACCATTTGCATGCACATCTTGTGGTTTTGCAGAAAACTTCATCCGCGTCTACCAAAAGAAGCATGTGCATGCTTAAAACCCGTTTTCGCACAAATCCGTGCGCGGGTGCTAAAAAGAGCAGCATCGGCATGCTTAGCACGTCGTTTGGTAGAAATCCACCTGCGCGTTCTGCCAAAAGCACCATTTGTATGCACATCTTGTGGTTTTGCAGAAAACTTCATCCGCGTCTACCAAAAGATGCATGTGCATGCTTAAAACGCGTTTTCGCACAAATGCGTGCGCGGGTGCTAAAAAGAGCAGCATCGGCATGCTTAGCACGTCGTTTGGTGGAAATCCACGTGCGCGTTCTTCCAAAAGCACCATTTGCATGCACATCTTGTGGTTTTGCAGTAAACTTCATCCGCGTCTACCAAAAGATGCATGTGCATGCTTAAAACGCGTTTTCGCACAAATCCGTGCGCGGGTGCTAAAAAGAGCAGCATCGGCATGCTTAGTACGTCGTTTGGTAGAAATCCACGTGCGCGTTCTGCAAAAAGCACCATTTGCATGCACATCTTGTGGTTTTGCAGAAAACTTCATCCGCGTCTACCAAAAGATGCATGTGCATGCTTAAAACGCGTTTTCGCACAAATGCGTGCGCGGGTGCTAAAAAGAGCAGCATCGGCATGCTTAGCTCGTCGTTTGGTAGAAATCCACGTGCGCGTTCTGCCAAAAGCACCATTTGCATGCACATCTTGTGGTTTTGCAGAAAACTTCATCCGCGTCTACCAAAAGATGCATGTGCATGCTTAAAACGCGTTTTCGCACAAATGCGTGCGCGGGTGCTAAAAAGAGCAGCATCGGCATGCTTAGCACGTGGTTTGGAAGAAATCCACGTGCGCGTTCTGCCAAAAGCACCATTTGCATGCACATCTTGTGGTTTTGCAGAAAACTTCATCCGCGTCTACCAAAAGATGTATGTACATGCTTAAAACGCGTTTTCGCACAAATGCGTGCGCGGGTGCTAAAAAGAGCAGCATCGGCATGCTTAGCACGTCGTTTGGTAGAAATCCACGTGCGCGTTCTGCCAAAAGCAGCATTTGCATGCACATCTTGTGGTTTTGCAGTAAACTTCATTCGCGTCTACCAAAAGATGCATGTGCATGCTTAAAACGCGTTTTCGCACAAATCCGTGCGCGGGTGCTAAAAAGAGCAGCATCGGCATGCTTAGCACGTCGTTTGGTAGAAATCCACGTGCGCGTTCTGCAAATAGCACCATTTGAATGCACATGTTGTGGTTTTGCAGAAAACTTCATCCGCGTCTACCAAAAGATGCATGTGCATGCTTAAAACGCGTTTTCGCACAAATGCGTGCGCGGGTGCTAAAAAGAGCAGCATCGGCATGCTTAGCACGTCGTTTGGTAGAAATCCACGTGCGCGTTCTGCCAAAAGCACCATTTGCATGCACATCTTGTGGTTTTGCAGAAAACTTCATCCGCGTCTACCAAAAGATGCATGTGCATGCTTAAAACGCGTTTTCGCAAAAATCCGTGCGCGGGTGCTAAAAGAGCAGCATCGGCATGCTTAGCACGTCGTTTGGTAGAAATCCACGTGCGCGTTCTGCAAAAAGCACCATTTGCATTCACATCTTGTGGTTTTGCAGAAAACTTCACCCGCGTCTACCAAAAGATGCATGTGCATGCTTAAAACGCGTTTTCGCACAAATGCGTGCGCGGGTGCTAAAAAGAGCAGCATCGGCATGCTTAGCACGTCGTTTGGTAGAAATCCACGTGCGCGTTCTGCCAAAAGCACCATTGGCATGCACATCTTGTGGTTTTGCAGAAAACTTCATCCGCGTCTACCAAAAGATGCATGTGCATGCTTAAAACGCGTTTTCGCACAAATCCGTGCGCGGGTGCTAAAAAGAGCAGCATCGGCATGCTTAGCACGTCGTTTGGTTGAAATCCACGTGCGCGTTCTGCCAAAAGCACCATTTGCATGCACATCTTGTGGTTTTGCAGAAAACTTCATCCGCGTCTACCAAAAGAAGCATGTGCATGCTTAAAACCCGTTTTCGCACAAATCCGTGCGCGGGTGCTAAAAAGAGCAGCATCGGCATGCTTAGCACGTCGTTTGGTAGAAATCCACGTGCGCGTTCTGCCAAAAGCACCATTTGTATGCACATCTTGTGGTTTTGCAGAAAACTTCATCCGCGTCTACCAAAAGATGCATGTGCATGCTTAAAACGCGTTTTCGCACAAATGCGTGCGCGGGTGCTAAAAAGAGCAGCATCGGCATGCTTAGCACGTCGTTTGGTAGAAATCCACGTGCGCGTTCTGCCAAAAGCACCATTTGCATGCACATCTTGTGGTTTTGCAGTAAACTTCATCCGCGTCTACCAAAAGATGCATGTGCATGCTTAAAACGCGTTTTCGCACAAATCCGTGCGCGGGTGCTAAAAAGAGCAGCATCGGCATGCTTAGCACGTCGTTTGGTAGAAATCCACGTGCGCGTTCTGCAAAAAGCACCATTTGCATGCACATCTTGTGGTTTTGCAGAAAACTTCATCCGCGTCTACCAAAAGATGCATGTGCATGCTTAAAACGCGTTTTCGCACAAATGCGTGCGCGGGTGCTAAAAAGAGCAGCATCGGCATGCTTAGCTCGTCGTTTGGTAGAAATCCACGTGCGCGTTCTGCCAAAAGCACCATTTGCATGCACATCTTGTGGTTTTGCAGAAAACTTCATCCGCGTCTACCAAAAGATGTATGTACATGCTTAAAACGCGTTTTCGCACAAATGCGTGCGCGGGTGCTAAAAAGAGCAGCATCGGCATGCTTAGCATGTCGTTTGGTAGAAATCCACGTGCGCGTTCTGCCAAAAGCAGCATTTGCATGCACATCTTGTGGTTTTGCAGTAAACTTCATCCGCGTCTACCAAAAGATGCATGTGCATGCTTAAAACGCGTTTTCGCACAAATCCGTGCGCGGGTGCTAAAAAGAGCAGCATCGGCATGCTTAGCACGTCGTTTGGTAGAAATCCACGTGCGCGTTCTGCAAAAAGCACCATTTGCATGCACATCTTGTGGTTTTGCAGAAAACTTCATCCGCGTCTACCAAAAGATGCATGTGCATGCTTAAAACGCGTTTTCGCACAAATGCGTGCGCGGGTGCTAAAAAGAGCAGCATCGGCATGCTTAGCTCGTCGTTTGGTAGAAATCCACGTGCGCGTTCTGCCAAAAGCACCATTTGCATGCACATCTTGTGGTTTTGCAGAAAACTTCATCCGCGTCTACCAAAAGATGCATGTGCATGCTTAAAACGCGTTTTCGCACAAATGCGTGCGCGGGTGCTAAAAAGAGCAGCATCGGCATGCTTAGCATGTGGTTTGGAAGAAATCCACGTGCGCGTTCTGCCAAAAGCACCATTTGCATGCACATCTTGTGGTTTTGCAGAAAACTTCATCCGCGTCTACCAAAAGATGCATGTACATGCTTAAAACGCGTTTTCGCACAAATCCGTGCGCGGGTGCTAAAAAGAGCAGCATCGGCATGCTTAGCACGTCGTTTGGTAGAAATCCACGTGCGCGTTCTGCCAAAAGCAGCATTTGCATGCACATCTTGTGGTTTTGCAGAAAACTTCACCCGCGTCTACCAAAAGATGCATGTGCATGCTTAAAACGCGTTTTCGCACAAATGCGTGCGCGGGTGCTAAAAAGAGCAGCATCGGCATGCTTAGCACGTCGTTTGGTAGAAATCCACGTGCGCGTTCTGCAAAAAGCACCATTTGCATGCACATCTTGTGGTTTTGCAGAAAACTTCATCCGCGTCTACCAAAAGATGCATGTGCATGCTTAAAACGCGTTTTCGCACAAATGCGTGCGCGGGTGCTAAAAAGAGCAGCATCGGCATGCTTAGCACGTCGTTTGGTAGAAATCCACGTGCGCGTTCTGCCAAAAGCACCATTTGCATGCACATCTTGTGGTTTTGCAGAAAACTTCATCCGCGTCTACCAAAAGATGCATGTGCATGCTTAAAACGCGTTTTCGCACAAATCCGTGCGCGGGTGCTAAAAAGAGCAGCATCGGCATGCTTAGCACGTCGTTTGGTAGAAATCCACGTGCGCGTTCTGCAAAAAGCACCATTTGCATGCACATCTTGTGGTTTTGCAGAAAACTTCATCCGCGTCTACCAAAAGATGCATGTGCATGCTTAAAACGCGTTTTCGCACAAATGCGTGCGCGGGTGCTAAAAAGAGCAGCATCGGCATGCTTAGCACGTCGTTTGGTAGAAATCCACGTGCGCGTTCTGCCAAAAGCACCATTTGCATGCACATCTTGTGGTTTTGCAGAAAACTTCATCCGCGTCTACCAAAAGATGCATGTGCATGCTTAAAACGCGTTTTCGCACAAATGCGTGCGCGGGTGCTAAAAAGAGCAGCATCGGCATGCTTAGCACGTCGTTTGGAAGAAATCCACGTGCACGTTCTGCCAAAAGCACCATTTGCATGCACATCTTGTGGTTTTGCAGAAAACTTCATCCGCGTCTACCAAAAGATGCATGTGCATGCTTAAAACGCGTTTTCGCACAAATCCGTGCGCGGGTGCTAAAAAGAGCAGCATCGGCATGCTTAGCACGTCGTTTGGTAGAAATCCACGTGCGCGTTCTGCCAAAAGCACCATTTGCATGCACATCTTGTGGTTTTGCAGAAAACTTCACCCGCGTCTACCAAAAGATGCATGTGCATGCTTAAAACGCGTTTTCGCACAAATCCGTGCGCGGGTGCTAAAAAGAGCAGCATCGGCATGCTTAGCACGTCGTTTGGTAGAAATCCACGTGCGCGTTCTGCCAAAAGCACCATTTGCATGCACATCTTGTGGTTTTGCACAAAACTTCATCCGCGTCTACCAAAAGATGCATGTGCATGCTTAAAACGCGCTTTCGCACAAATCCGTGCGCGGGTGCTAAAAAGAGCAGCATCGGCATGCTTAGCACATCGTTTGGTAGAAATCCACGTGCGCGTTCTGCCAAAAGCACCATTTGCATGCACATCTTGTGGTTTTGCAGAAAACTTCATCCGCGTCTACCAAAAGATGCATGTGCATGCTTAAAACGCGTTTTCGCACAAATGCGTGCGCGGGTGCTAAAAAGAGCAGCATCGGCATGCTTAGCACGTCGTTTGGTAGAAATCCACGTGCGCGTTCTGCCAAAAGCACCATTTGCATGCACATCTTGTGGTTTTGCAGAAAACTTCATCCGCGTCTACCAAAAGATGCATGTGCATGCTTAAAACGCGTTTTCGCACAAATCCGTGCGCGGGTGCTAAAAGAGCAGCATCGGCATGCTTAGCACGTCGTTTGGTAGAAATCCACGTGCGCGTTCTGCCAAAAGCACCATTTGCATGCACATCTTGTGGTTTTGCAGAAAACTTCACCCGCGTCTACCAAAAGATGCATGTGCATGCTTAAAACGCGTTTTCGCACAAATGCGTGCGCGAGTTGCTAAAAAGAGCAGCATCGGCATGCTTAGCACGTCGTTTGGTAGAAATCCACGTGCGCGTTCTGCCAAAAGCACCATTTGCATGCACATCTTGTGGTTTTGCAGAAAACTTCATCCGCGTCAACCAAAAGATGCATGTGCATGCTTAAAACGCGTTTTCGCACAAATGCGTGCGCGGGTGCTAAAAAGAGCAGCATCGGCATGCTTAGCACGTCGTTTGGTAGAAATCCACGTGCGCATTCTGCCAAAAGCACCATTTGGATGCACATCTTGTGGTTTTGCAGAAAACTTCATCCGCGTCTACCAAAAGATGCATGTGCATGCTTAAAACGCGTTTTCGCACAAATCCGTGCGCGGGTGCTAAAAAGAGCAGCATTGGCATGCTTAGCACGTCGTTTGGTAGAAATCCACGTGCGCGTTCTGCCAAAAGCACCATTTGCATGCACATCTTGTGGTTTTGCAGAAAACTTCATCCGCGTCTACCAAAAGATGCATGTGCATGCGTAAAACGCGTTTTCGCACAAATGCGTGCGCGGGTGCTAAAAAGAGCAGCATCGGCATGCTTAGCACGTCGTTTGGTAGAAATCCACGTGCGCGTTCTGCCAAAAGCACCATTTGCATGCACATCTTGTGGTTTTGCAGAAAACTTCATCCGCGTCTACCAAAAGATGCATGTGCATGCTTAAAACGCGTTTTCGCACAAATGCGTGCGCGGGTGCTAAAAAGAGCAGCATCGGCATGCTTAGCACGTCGTTTGGAAGAAATCCACGTGCGCGTTCTACCAAAAGCACCATTTGCATGCACATCTTGTGGTTTTGCAGAAAACTTCATCCGCGTCTACCAAAAGATGCATGTGCATGCTTAAAACGCGTTTTCGCACAAATCCGTGCGCGGGTGCTAAAAAGAGCAGCATCTGCATGCTTAGCACGTCGTTTGGTAAAAATCCACGTGCGCGTTCTGCCAAAAGCACCATTTGCATGCACATCTTGTGGTTTTGCAGAAAACTTCATCCGCGTCTACCAAAAGATGCATGTGCATGCTTAAAACGCGTTTTCGCACAAATCCGTGCGCGGGTGCTAAAAAGAGCAGCATCGGCATGCTTAGCACGTCGTTTGGTAGAAATCCACGTGCGCGTTCTGCCAAAAGCACCATTTGCATGCACATCTTGTGGTTTTGCAGAAAACTTCATCCGCGTCTACCAAAAAATGCATGTGCATGCTTAAAACGCGTTTTCGAACAAATCCGTGCGCGGGTGCTAAAAAGAGCAGCATCGGCATGCTTAGCACGTCGTTTGGTAGAAATCCACGTGCGCGTTCTGCCAAAAGCACCATTTGCATGCACATCTTGTGGTTTTGCAGAAAACTTCATCCGCGTCTACCAAAAGATGCATGTGCATGCTTAAAACGCGTTTTCGCACAAATGCGTGCGCGGGTGCTAAAAAGAGCAGCATCGGCATGCTTAGCACGTCGTTTGGTAGAAATCCACGTGCGCGTTCTGCCAAAAGCACCATTTGTATGCACATCTTGTGGTTTTGCAGAAAACTTCATCCGCGTCTACCAAAAGATGCATGTGCATGCTTAAAACGCGTTTTCGCACAAATCCGTGCGCGTGTGCTAAAAAGAGCAGCATCGGCATGCTTAGCACGTCGTTTGGTAGAAATCCACGTGCGCGTTCTGCCAAAAGCACCATTTGCATGCACATCTTGTGGTTTTGCAGAAAACTTCATCCGCGTCTACCAAAAGATGCATGTGCATGCTTAAAACGCGTTTTCGCACAAATTCGTGCGCGGGTGCTAAAAAGAGCAGCATCGGCATGCTTAGCACGTCGTCTGGTAGAAATCCACGTGCGCGTTCTGCAAAAAGCACCATTTGCATGCAGATCTTGTGGTTTTGCAGAAAACTTCATCCGCGTCTACCAAAAGATGCATGTGCATGCTTAAAACGCGTTTTCGCACAAATGCGTGCGCGGGTGCTAAAAAGAGCAGCATCGGCATGCTTAGCACGTCGTTTGGTAGAAATCCACGTGCGCGTTCTGCCAAAAGCACCATTTGCATGCACATCTTGTGGTTTTGCAGAAAACTTTATCCGCGTCTACCAAAAGATGCATGTGCATGCTTAAAACGCGTTTTCGCACAAATTCGTGCGCGGGTGCTAAAAAGAGCAGCATCGGCATGCTTAGCACGTCGTCTGGTAGAAATCCACGTGCGCGTTCTGCAAAAAGCTCCATTTGCATGCAGATCTTGTGGTTTTGCAGAAAACTTCATCCGCGTCTACCAAAAGATGCATGTGCATGCTTAAAACGCGTTTTCGCACAAATGCGTGCGCGGGTGCTAAAAAGAGCAGCATCGGCATGCTTAGCACGTCGTTTGGTAAAAATCCACGTGCGCGTTCTGCCAAAAGCACCATTTGCATGCACATCTTGTGGTTTTGCAGAAAACTTCATCCGCGTCTACCAAAAGATGCATGTGCATGCTTAAAACGCGTTTTCGCACAAATCCGTGCGCGGGTGCTAAAAAGAGCAGCATCGGCATGCTTAGCACGTCGTTTGGTAGAAATCCACGTGCGCGTTCTGCCAAAAGCACCATTTGCATGCACATCTTCTGGTTTTGCAGAAAACTTCATCCGCGTCTACCAAAAGATGCATGTGCATGCTTAAAACGCGTTTTCGCACAAATCCGTGCGCGGGTGCTAAAAAGAGCAGCATCGGCATGCTTAGCACGTCGTTTGGTAGAAATCCACGTGCGCGTTCTGCCAAAAGCACCATTTGCATGCACATCTTGTGGTTTTGCAGAAAACTTCATCCGCGTCTACCAAAAGATGCATGTGCATGCTTAAAACGCGTTTTCGCACAAATGCGTGCGCAGGTGCTAAAAAGAGCAGCATCGGCATGCTTAGCACGTCGTTTGGTAGAAATCCACGTGCGCGTTCTACCAAAAGCACCATTTGCATGCACATCTTGTGGTTTTGCAGAAAACTTCATCGGCGTCTACCAAAAGATGCATGTGCATGCTTAAAACGCGTTTTCGCACAAATCCGTGCGCGGGTGCTAAAAAGAGCAGCATCGGCATGCTTAGCACGTCGTTTGGTAGAAATCCACGTGCGCGTTCTGCAAAAACACCATTTGCATGCACATCTTGTGGTTTTGCAGAAAACTTCATCCGCGTCTACCAAAAGATGCATGTGCATGCTTAAAACGCGTTTTCGCACAAATCCGTGCGCGGGTGCTAAAAAGAGCAGCATCGGCATACTTAGCACGTCGTTTGGTAGACATCCACGTGCGCGTTCTGCCAAAAGCACCATTTGCATGAACATCTTGTGGTTTTGCAGAAAACTTCATCCGCGTCTACCAAAAGATGCATGTGCATGCTTAAAACGCGTTTTCGCACAAATCCGTGCGCGGGTGCTAAAAGAGCAGCATCGGCATGCTTAGCACGTCGTTTGGTAGAAATCCACGTGCGCGTTCTGCAAAAAGCACCATTTGCATGCACATCTTCTGGTTTTGCAGAAAACTTCACCCGCGTCTACCAAAAGATGCATGTGCATGCTTAAAACGCGTTTTCGCACAAATGCGTGCGCGGGTGCTAAAAAGAGCAGCATCGGCATGCTTAGCACGTCGTTTGGTAGAAATCCGCGTGCGCGTTCAGCCAAAATCACCATTTGCATGCACTTCTTGTGGTTTTGCAGAAAACTTCATCCGCGTCTACCAAAAGATGCATGTGCATGCTTAAAACGCGTTTTCGCACAAATGCGTGCGCGGGTGCTAAAAAGAGCAGCATCGGCATGCTTAGCACGTCGTTTGGTAGAAATCCACGTGCGCGTTCTGCCAAAAGCACCATTTGCATGCACATCTTGTGGTTTTGCAGTAAACTTCATCCGCGTCTACCAAAAGATGCATGTGCATGCTTAAAACGCGTTTTCGCACAAATCCGTGCGCGGGTGCTAAAAAGAGCAGCATCGGCATGCTTAGCACGTCGTTTGGTAGAAATCCACGTGCGCGTTCTGCCAAAAGCACCATTTGCATGCACATCTTGTGGTTTTGCAGAAAACTTCATCCGCGTCTACCAAAAGATGCATGTGCATGCTTAAAACGCGTTTTCGCACAAATGCGTGCGCGGGTGCTAAAAAGAGCAGCATCGGCATGCTTAGCACGTGGTTTGGAAGAAATCCACGTGCGCGTTCTGCCAAAAGCACCATTTGCATGCACATCTTGTGGTTTTGCAGAAAACTTCATCCGCGTCTACCAAAAGATGCATGTACATGCTTAAAACGCGTTTTCGCACAAATCCGTGCGCGGGTGCTAAAAAGAGCAGCATCGGCATGCTTAGCACGTCGTTTGGTAGAAATCCACGTGCGCGTTCTGCCAAAAGCACCATTTGCATGCACATCTTGTGGTTTTGCAGAAAACTTCACCCGCGTCTACCAAAAGATGCATGTGCATGCTTAAAACGCGTTTTCGCACAAATGCGTGCGCGGGTGCTAAAAAGAGCAGCATCGGCATGCTTAGCACGTCGTTTGGTAGAAATCCACGTGCGCGTTCTGCAAAAACACCATTTGCATGCACATCTTGTGGTTTTGCAGAAAACTTCATCCGCGTCTACCAAAAGATGCATGTGCATGCTTAAAACGCGTTTTCGCACAAATGCGTGCGCGGGTGCTAAAAAGAGCAGCATCGGCATGCTTAGCACGTCGTTTGGTAGAAATCCACGTGCGCGTTCTGCTAAAAGCACCATTTGCATGCACATCTTGTGGTTTTGCAGAAAACTTCATCCGCGTCTACCAAAAGATGCATGTGCATGCTTAAAACGCGTTTTCGCACAAATCCGTGCGCGGGTGCTAAAAAGAGCAGCATCGGCATGCTTAGCACGTCGTTTGGTAGAAATCCACGTGCGCGTTCTGCAAATAGCACCATTTGAATGCACATGTTGTGGTTTTGCAGAAAACTTCATCCGCGTCTACCAAAAGATGCATGTGCATGCTTAAAACGCGTTTTCGCACAAATGCGTGCGCGGGTGCTAAAAAGAGCAGCATCGGCATGCTTAGCACGTCGTTTGGTAGAAATCCACGTGCGCGTTCTGCCAAAAGCACCATTTGCATGCACATCTTGTGGTTTTGCAGAAAACTTCATCCGCGTCTACCAAAAGATGCATGTGCATGCTTAAAACGCGTTTTCGCACAAATGCGTGCGCGGGTGCTAAAAAGAGCAGCATCGGCATGCTTAGCACGTCGTTTGGTAGAAATCCACGTGCGCGTTCTGCCAAAAGCACCATTTGCATGAACATCTTGTGGTTTTGCAGAAAACTTCATCCGCGTCTACCAAAAGATGCATGTGCATGCTTAAAACGCGTTTTCGCACAAATCCGTGCGCGGGTGCTAAAAGAGCAGCATCGGCATGCTTAGCACGTCGTTTGGTAGAAATCCACGTGCGCGTTCTGCAAAAAGCACCATTTGCATGCACATCTTGTGGTTTTGCAGAAAACTTCACCCGCGTCTACCAAAAGATGCATGTGCATGCTTAAAACGCGTTTTCGCACAAATGCGTGCGCGGGTGCTAAAAAGAGCAGCATCGGCATGCTTAGCACGTCGTTTGGTAGAAATCCGCGTGCGCGTTCAGCCAAAATCACCATTTGCATGCACTTCTTGTGGTTTTGCAGAAAACTTCATCCGCGTCTACCAAAAGATGCATGTGCATGCTTAAAACGCGTTTTCGCACAAATGCGTGCGCGGGTGCTAAAAAGAGCAGCATCGGCATGCTTAGCACGTCGTTTGGTAGAAATCCACGTGCGCGTTCTGCCAAAAGCACCATTTGCATGCACATCTTGTGGTTTTGCAGTAAACTTCATCCGCGTCTACCAAAAGATGCATGTGCATGCTTAAAACGCGTTTTCGCACAAATCCGTGCGCGGGTGCTAAAAAGAGCAGCATCGGCATGCTTAGCACGTCGTTTGGTAGAAATCCACGTGCGCGTTCTGCAAAAAGCACCATTTGCATGCACATCTTGTGGTTTTGCAGAAAACTTCATCCGCGTCGACCAAAAGATGCATGTGCATGCTTAAAACGCGTTTTCGCACAAATGCGTGCGCGGGTGCTAAAAAGAGCAGCATCGGCATGCTTAGCTCGTCGTTTGGTAGAAATCCACGTGCGCGTTCTGCCAAAAGCACCATTTGCATGCACATCTTGTGGTTTTGCAGAAAACTTCATCCGCGTCTACCAAAAGATGCATGTGCATGCTTAAAACGCGTTTTCGCACAAATGCGTGCGCGGGTGCTAAAAAGAGCAGCATCGGCATGCTTAGCACGTGGTTTGGAAGAAATCCACGTGCGCGTTCTGCCAAAAGCACCATTTGCATGCACATCTTGTGGTTTTGCAGAAAACTTCATCCGCGTCTACCAAAAGATGCATGTACATGCTTAAAACGCGTTTTCGCACAAATCCGTGCGCGGGTGCTAAAAAGAGCAGCATCGGCATGCTTAGCACGTCGTTTGGTAGAAATCCACGTGCGCGTTCTGCCAAAAGCACCATTTGCATGCACATCTTGTGGTTTTGCAGAAAACTTCACCCGCGTCTACCAAAAGATGCATGTGCATGCTTAAAACGCGTTTTCGCACAAATGCGTGCGCGGGTGCTAAAAAGAGCAGCATCGGCATGCTTAGCACGTCGTTTGGTAGAAATCCACGTCCGCGTTCTGCAAAAACACCATTTGCATGCACATCTTGTGGTTTTGCAGAAAACTTCATCCGCGTCTACCAAAAGATGCATGTGCATGCTTAAAACGCGTTTTCGCACAAATCCGTGCGCGGGTGCTAAAAGAGCAGCATCGGCATGCTTAGCACGTCGTTTGGTAGAAATCCACGTGCGCGTTCTGCAAAAAGCACCATTTGCATGCACATCTTGTGGTTTTGCAGAAAACTTCACCCGCGTCTACCAAAAGATGCATGTGCATGCTTAAAACGCGTTTTCGCACAAATGCGTGCGCGGGTGCTAAAAAGAGCAGCATCGGCATGCTTAGCACGTCGTTTGGTAGAAATCCGCGTGCGCGTTCAGCGAAAATCACCATTTGCATGCACTTCTTGTGGTTTTGCAGAAAACTTCATCCGCGTCTACCAAAAGATGCATGTGCATGCTTAAAACGCGTTTTCGCACAAATGCGTGCGCGGGTGCTAAAAAGAGCAGCATCGGCATGCTTAGCACGTCGTTTGGTAGAAATCCACGTGCGCGTTCTGCCAAAAGCACCATTTGCATGCACATCTTGTGGTTTTGCAGTAAACTTCATCCGCGTCTACCAAAAGATGCATGTGCATGCTTAAAACGCGTTTTCGCACAAATCCGTGCGCGGGTGCTAAAAAGAGCAGCATCGGCATGCTTAGCACGTCGTTTGGTAGAAATCCACGTGCGCGTTCTGCAAAAAGCACCATTTGCATGCACATCTTGTGGTTTTGCAGAAAACTTCATCCGCGTCGACCAAAAGATGCATGTGCATGCTTAAAACGCGTTTTCGCACAAATGCGTGCGCGGGTGCTAAAAAGAGCAGCATCGGCATGCTTAGCTCGTCGTTTGGTAGAAATCCACGTGCGCGTTCTGCCAAAAGCACCATTTGCATGCACATCTTGTGGTTTTGCAGAAAACTTCATCCGCGTCTACCAAAAGATGCATGTGCATGCTTAAAACGCGTTTTCGCACAAATGCGTGCGCGGGTGCTAAAAAGAGCAGCATCGGCATGCTTAGCACGTGGTTTGGAAGAAATCCACGTGCGCGTTCTGCCAAAAGCACCATTTGCATGCACATCTTGTGGTTTTGCAGAAAACTTCATCCGCGTCTACCAAAAGATGCATGTACATGCTTAAAACGCGTTTTCGCACAAATCCGTGCGCGGGTGCTAAAAAGAGCAGCATCGGCATGCTTAGCACGTCGTTTGGTAGAAATCCACGTGCGCGTTCTGCCAAAAGCACCATTTGCATGCACATCTTGTGGTTTTGCAGAAAACTTCACCCGCGTCTACCAAAAGATGCATGTGCATGCTTAAAACGCGTTTTCGCACAAATGCGTGCGCGGGTGCTAAAAAGAGCAGCATCGGCATGCTTAGCACGTCGTTTGGTAGAAATCCACGTGCGCGTTCTGCAAAAACACCATTTGCATGCACATCTTGTGGTTTTGCAGAAAACTTCATCCGCGTCTACCAAAAGATGCATGTGCATGCTTAAAACGCGTTTTCGCACAAATGCGTGCGCGGGTGCTAAAAAGAGCAGCATCGGCATGCTTAGCACGTCGTTTGGTAGAAATCCACGTGCGCGTTCTGCCAAAAGCACCATTTGCATGCACATCTTGTGGTTTTGCAGAAAACTTCATCCGCGTCTACCAAAAGATGCATGTGCATCCTTAAAACGCGTTTTCGCACAAATCCATGCGCGGGTGCTAAAAAGAGCAGCATCGGCATGCTTAGCACGTCGTTTGGTAGAAATCCACGTGCGCGTTCTGCAAATAGCACCATTTGAATGCACATGTTGTGGTTTTGCAGAAAACTTCATCCGCGTCTACCAAAAGATGCATGTGCATGCTTAAAACGCGTTTTCGCACAAATGCGTGCGCGGGTGCTAAAAAGAGCAGCATCGGCATGCTTAGCACGTCGTTTGGTAGAAATCCACGTGCGCGTTCTGCCAAAAGCACCATTTGCATGCACATCTTGTGGTTTTGCAGAAAACTTCATCCGCGTCTACCAAAAGATGCATGTGCATGCTTAAAACGCGTTTTCGCACAAATGCGTGCGCGGGTGCTAAAAAGAGCAGCATCGGCATGCTTAGCACGTCGTTTGGTAGAAATCCACGTGCGCGTTCTGCCAAAAGCACCATTTGCATGAACATCTTGTGGTTTTGCAGAAAACTTCATCCGCGTCTACCAAAAGATGCATGTGCATGCTTAAAACGCGCTTTCGCACAAATCCGTGCGCGGGTGCTAAAAGAGCAGCATCGGCATGCTTAGCACGTCGTTTGGTAGAAATCCACGTGCGCGTTCTGCAAAAAGCACCATTTGCATGCACATCTTGTGGTTTTGCAGAAAACTTCACCCGCGTCTACCAAAAGATGCATGTGCATGCTTAAAACGCGTTTTCGCACAAATGCGTGCGCGGGTGCTAAAAAGAGCAGCATCGGCATGCTTAGCACGTCGTTTGGTAGAAATCCGCGTGCGCGTTCAGCCAAAATCACCATTTGCATGCACTTCTTGTGGTTTTGCAGAAAACTTCATCCGCGTCTACCAAAAGATGCATGTGCATGCTTAAAACGCGTTTTCGCACAAATGCGTGCGCGGGTGCTAAAAAGAGCAGCATCGGCATGCTTAGCACGTCGTTTGGTAGAAATCCACGTGCGCGTTCTGCCAAAAGCACCATTTGCATGCACATCTTGTGGTTTTGCAGTAAACTTCATCCGCGTCTACCAAAAGATGCATGTGCATGCTTAAAACGCGTTTTCGCACAAATCCGTGCGCGGGTGCTAAAAAGAGCAGCATCGGCATGCTTAGCACGTCGTTTGGTAGAAATCCACGTGCGCGTTCTGCAAAAAGCACCATTTGCATGCACATCTTGTGGTTTTGCAGAAAACTTCATCCGCGTCGACCAAAAGATGCATGTGCATGCTTAAAACGCGTTTTCGCACAAATGCGTGCGCGGGTGCTAAAAAGAGCAGCATCGGCATGCTTAGCTCGTCGTTTGGTAGAAATCCACGTGCGCGTTCTGCCAAAAGCACCATTTGCATGCACATCTTGTGGTTTTGCAGAAAACTTCATCCGCGTCTACCAAAAGATGCATGTGCATGCTTAAAACGCGTTTTCGCACAAATGCGTGCGCGGGTGCTAAAAAGAGCAGCATCGGCATGCTTAGCACGTGGTTTGGAAGAAATCCACGTGCGCGTTCTGCCAAAAGCACCATTTGCATGCACATCTTGTGGTTTTGCAGAAAACTTCATCCGCGTCTACCAAAAGATGCATGTACATGCTTAAAACGCGTTTTCGCACAAATCCGTGCGCGGGTGCTAAAAAGAGCAGCATCGGCATGCTTAGCACGTCGTTTGGTAGAAATCCACGTGCGCGTTCTGCCAAAAGCACCATTTGCATGCACATCTTGTGGTTTTGCAGAAAACTTCACCCGCGTCTACCAAAAGATGCATGTGCATGCTTAAAACGCGTTTTCGCACAAATGCGTGCGCGGGTGCTAAAAAGAGCAGCATCGGCATGCTTAGCACGTCGTTTGGTAGAAATCCACGTGCGCGTTCTGCAAAAACACCATTTGCATGCACATCTTGTGGTTTTGCAGAAAACTTCATCCGCGTCTACCAAAAGATGCATGTGCATGCTTAAAACGCGTTTTCGCACAAATGCGTGCGCGGGTGCTAAAAAGAGCAGCATCGGCATGCTTAGCACGTCGTTTGGTAGAAATCCACGTGCGCGTTCTGCCAAAAGCACCATTTGCATGCACATCTTGTGGTTTTGCAGAAAACTTCATCCGCGTCTACCAAAAGATGCATGTGCATGCTTAAAACGCGTTTTCGCACAAATCCGTGCGCGGGTGCTAAAAAGAGCAGCATCGGCATGCTTAGCACGTCGTTTGGTAGAAATCCACGTGCGCGTTCTGCAAATAGCACCATTTGAATGCACATGTTGAGGTTTTGCAGAAAACTTCATCCGCGTCTACCAAAAGATGCATGTGCATGCTTAAAACGCGTTTTCGCACAAATGCGTGCGCGGGTGCTAAAAAGAGCAGCATCGGCATGCTTAGCACGTCGTTTGGTAGAAATCCACGTGCGCGTTCTGCCAAAAGCACCATTTGCATGCACATCTTGTGGTTTTGCAGAAAACTTCATCCGCGTCTACCAAAAGATGCATGTGCATGCTTAAAACGCGTTTTCGCACAAATGCGTGCGCGGGTGCTAAAAAGAGCAGCATCGGCATGCTTAGCTCGTCGTTTGGTAGAAATCCACGTGCGCGTTCTGCCAAAAGCACCATTTGCATGCACATCTTGTGGTTTTGCAGAAAACTTCATCCGCGTCTACCAAAAGATGCATGTGCATGCTTAAAACGCGTTTTCGCACAAATGCGTGCGCGGGTGCTAAAAAGAGCAGCATCGGCATGCTTAGCACGTGGTTTGGAAGAAATCCACGTGCGCGTTCTGCCAAAAGCACCATTTGCATGCACATCTTGTGGTTTTGCAGAAAACTTCATCCGCGTCTACCAAAAGATGCATGTACATGCTTAAAACGCGTTTTCGCACAAATCCGTGCGCGGGTGCTAAAAAGAGCAGCATCGGCATGCTTAGCACGTCGTTTGGTAGAAATCCACGTGCGCGTTCTGCCAAAAGCACCATTTGCATGCACATCTTGTGGTTTTGCAGAAAACTTCACCCGCGTCTACCAAAAGATGCATGTGCATGCTTAAAACGCGTTTTCGCACATATGCGTGCGCGGGTGCTAAAAAGAGCAGCATCGGCATGCTTAGCACGTCGTTTGGTAGAAATCCACGTGCGCGTTCTGCAAAAACACCATTTGCATGCACATCTTGTGGTTTTGCAGAAAACTTCATCCGCGTCTACCAAAAGATGCATGTGCATGCTTAAAACGCGTTTTCGCACAAATGCGTGCGCGGGTGCTAAAAAGAGCAGCATCGGCATGCTTAGCACGTCGTTTGGTAGAAATCCACGTGCGCGTTCTGCCAAAAGCACCATTTGCATGCACATCTTGTGGTTTTGCAGAAAACTTCATCCGCGTCTACCAAAAGATGCATGTGCATCCTTAAAACGCGTTTTCGCACAAATCCATGCGCGGGTGCTAAAAAGAGCAGCATCGGCATGCTTAGCACGTCGTTTGGTAGAAATCCACGTGCGCGTTCTGCAAATAGCACCATTTGAATGCACATGTTGTGGTTTTGCAGAAAACTTCATCCGCGTCTACCAAAAGATGCATGTGCATGCTTAAAACGCGTTTTCGCACAAATGCGTGCGCGGGTGCTAAAAAGAGCAGCATCGGCATGCTTAGCACGTCGTTTGGTAGAAATCCACGTGCGCGTTCTGCCAAAAGCACCATTTGCATGCACATCTTGTGGTTTTGCAGAAAACTTCATCCGCGTCTACCAAAAGATGCATGTGCATGCTTAAAACGCGTTTTCGCACAAATGCGTGCGCGGGTGCTAAAAAGAGCAGCATCGGCATGCTTAGCACGTCGTTTGGTAGAAATCCACGTGCGCGTTCTGCCAAAAGCACCATTTGCATGAACATCTTGTGGTTTTGCAGAAAACTTCATCCGCGTCTACCAAAAGATGCATGTGCATGCTTAAAACGCGTTTTCGCACAAATCCGTGCGCGGGTGCTAAAAGAGCAGCATCGGCATGCTTAGCACGTCGTTTGGTAGAAATCCACGTGCGCGTTCTGCAAAAAGCACCATTTGCATGCACATCTTGTGGTTTTGCAGAAAACTTCACCCGCGTCTACCAAAAGATGCATGTGCATGCTTAAAACGCGTTTTCGCACAAATGCGTGCGCGGGTGCTAAAAAGAGCAGCATCGGCATGCTTAGCACGTCGTTTGGTAGAAATCCGCGTGCGCGTTCAGCCAAAATCACCATTTGCATGCACTTCTTGTGGTTTTGCAGAAAACTTCATCCGCGTCTACCAAAAGATGCATGTGCATGCTTAAAACGCGTTTTCGCACAAATGCGTGCGCGGGTGCTAAAAAGAGCAGCATCGGCATGCTTAGCACGTCGTTTGGTAGAAATCCACGTGCGCGTTCTGCCAAAAGCACCATTTGCATGCACATCTTGTGGTTTTGCAGTAAACTTCATCCGCGTCTACCAAAAGATGCATGTGCATGCTTAAAACGCGTTTTCGCACAAATCCGTGCACGGGTGCTAAAAAGAGCAGCATCGGCATGCTTAGCACGTCGTTTGGTAGAAATCCACGTGCGCGTTCTGCAAAAAGCACCATTTGCATGCACATCTTGTGGTTTTGCAGAAAACTTCATCCGCGTCGACCAAAAGATGCATGTGCATGCTTAAAACGCGTTTTCGCACAAATGCGTGCGCGGGTGCTAAAAAGAGCAGCATCGGCATGCTTAGCTCGTCGTTTGGTAGAAATCCACGTGCGCGTTCTGCCAAAAGCACCATTTGCATGCACATCTTGTGGTTTTGCAGAAAACTTCATCCGCGTCTACCAAAAGATGCATGTGCATGCTTAAAACGCGTTTTCGCACAAATGCGTGCGCGGGTGCTAAAAAGAGCAGCATCGGCATGCTTAGCACGTGGTTTGGAAGAAATCCACGTGCGCGTTCTGCCAAAAGCACCATTTGCATGCACATCTTGTGGTTTTGCAGAAAACTTCATCCGCGTCTACCAAAAGATGCATGTACATGCTTAAAACGCGTTTTCGCACAAATCCGTGCGCGGGTGCTAAAAAGAGCAGCATCGGCATGCTTAGCACGTCGTTTGGTAGAAATCCACGTGCGCGTTCTGCCAAAAGCACCATTTGCATGCACATCTTGTGGTTTTGCAGAAAACTTCACCCGCGTCTACCAAAAGATGCATGTGCATGCTTAAAACGCGTTTTCGCACAAATGCGTGCGCGGGTGCTAAAAAGAGCAGCATCGGCATGCTTAGCACGTCGTTTGGTAGAAATCCACGTGCGCGTTCTGCAAAAACACCATTTGCATGCACATCTTGTGGTTTTGCAGAAAACTTCATCCGCGTCTACCAAAAGATGCATGTGCATGCTTAAAACGCGTTTTCGCACAAATGCGTGCGCGGGTGCTAAAAAGAGCAGCATCGGCATGCTTAGCACGTCGTTTGGTAGAAATCCACGTGCGCGTTCTGCCAAAAGCACCATTTGCATGCACATCTTGTGGTTTTGCAGAAAACTTCATCCGCGTCTACCAAAAGATGCATGTGCATGCTTAAAACGCGTTTTCGCACAAATCCGTGCGCGGGTGCTAAAAAGAGCAGCATCGGCATGCTTAGCACGTCGTTTGGTAGAAATCCACGTGCGCGTTCTGCAAATAGCACCATTTGAATGCACATGTTGTGGTTTTGCAGAAAACTTCATCCGCGTCTACCAAAAGATGCATGTGCATGCTTAAAACGCGTTTTCGCACAAATGCGTGCGCGGGTGCTAAAAAGAGCAGCATCGGCATGCTTAGCACGTCGTTTGGTAGAAATCCACGTGCGCGTTCTGCCAAAAGCACCATTTGCATGCACATCTTGTGGTTTTGCAGAAAACTTCATCCGCGTCTACCAAAAGATGCATGTGCATGCTTAAAACGCGTTTTCGCACAAATGCGTGCGCGGGTGCTAAAAAGAGTAGCATCGGCATGCTTAGCACGTCGTTTGGTAGAAATCCACGTGCGCGTTCTGCCAAAAGCACCATTTGCATGCACATCTTGTGGTTTTGCAGAAAACTTCATCCGCGTCTACCAAAAGATGCATGTGCATGCTTAAAACGCGGTTTCGCACAAATCCGTGCGCGGGTGCTAAAAAGAGCAGCATCGGCATGCTTAGCACGTCGTTTGGTAGAAATCCACGTGCGCGTTCTGCCAAAAGCACCATTTGCATGCACATATTGTGGTTTTGCAGAAAACTTCATCCGCGTCTACCAAAAGATGCATGTGCATGCTTAAAACGCGTTTTCGCACAAATCCGTGCGCGGGTGCTAAAAAGAGCACCATCGGCATGCTTAGCACGTCGTTTGGTAGAAATCCACGTGCGCGTTCTGCCAAAAGCACCATTTGCATGCACATCTTGTGGTTTTGCAGAAAACTTCATCCGCGTCTACCAAAAGATGCATGTGCATGCTTAAAACGCGTTTTCGCACAAATCCGTGCGCGGGTGCTAAAAAGAGCAGCATCGGCATACTTAGCACGTCGTTTGGTAGAAATCCACGTGCGCGTTCTGCCAAAAGCACCATTTGCATGAACATCTTGTGGTTTTGCAGAAAACTTCATCCGCGTCTACCAAAAGATGCATGTGCATGCTTAAAACGCGTTTTCGCACAAATCCGTGCGCGGGTGCTAAAAGAGCAGCATCGGCATGCTTAGCACGTCGTTTGGTAGAAATCCACGTGCGCGTTCTGCAAAAAGCACCATTTGCATGCACATCTTGTGGTTTTGCAGAAAACTTCACCCGCGTCTACCAAAAGATGCATGTGCATGCTTAAAACGCGTTTTCGCACAAATGCGTGCGCGGGTGCTAAAAAGAGCAGCATCGGCATGCTTAGCACGTCGTTTGGTAGAAATCCGCGTGCGCGTTCTGCCAAAAGCATCATTTGCATGCACTTCTTGTGGTTTTGCAGAAAACTTCATCCGCGTCTACCAAAAGATGCATGTGCATGCTTAAAACGCGTTTTCGCACAAATGCGTGCGCGGGTGCTAAAAAGAGCAGCATCGGCATGCTTAGCACGTCGTTTGGTAGAAATCCACATGCGCGTTCTGCCAAAAGCACCATTTGCATGCACATCTTGTGGTTTTGCAGTAAACTTCATCCGCGTCTACCAAAAGATGCATGTGCATGCTTAAAACGCGTTTTCGCACAAATCCGTGCGCGGGTGCTAAAAAGAGCAGCATCGGCATGCTTAGCACGTCGTTTGGTAGAAATCCACGTGCGCGTTCTGCAAAAAGCACCATTTGCATGCACATCTTGTGGTTTTGCAGAAAACTTCATCCGCGTCTACCAAAAGATGCATGTGCATGCTTAAAACGCGTTTTCGCACAAATGCGTGCGCGGGTGCTAAAAAGAGCAGCATCGGCATGCTTAGCTCGTCGTTTGGTAGAAATCCACGTGCGCGTTCTGCCAAAAGCACCATTTGCATGCACATCTTGTGGTTTTGCAGAAAACTTCATCCGCGTCTGCCAAAAGATGTATGTGCATGCTTAAAACGCGTTTTCGCACAAATGCCTGCGCGGGTGCTAAAAAGAGCAGCATCGGCATGCTTAGCACGTGGTTTGGAAGAAATCCACGTGCGCGTTCTGCCAAAAGCACCATTTGCATGCACATCTTGTGGTTTTGCAGAAAACTTCATCCGCGTCTACCAAAAGATGCATGTACATGCTTAAAATGCGTTTTCGCACAAATCCGTGCGCGGGTGCTAAAAAGAGCAGCATCGGCATGCTTAGCACGTCGTTTGGTAGAAATCCACGTGCGCGTTCTGCCAAAAGCACCATTTGCATGCACATCTTGTGGTTTTGCAGAAAACTTCACCCGCGTCTACCAAAAGATGCATGTGCATGCTTAAAACGCGTTTTCGCACAAATGCGTGCGCGGGTGCTAAAAAGAGCAGCATCGGCATGCTTAGCACGTCGTTTGGTAGAAATCCACGTGCGCGTTGTGCAAAAAGCACCATTTGCATGCACATCTTGTGGTTTTGCAGAAAACTTCATCCGCGTCTACCAAAAGATGCATGTGCATGCTTAAAACGCGTTTTCGCACAAATGCGTGCGCGGGTGCTAAAAAGAGCAGCATCGGCATGCTTAGCACGTCGTTTGGTAGAAATCCACGTGCGCGTTCTGCCAAAAGCACCATTTGCATGCACATCTTGTGGTTTTGCAGAAAACTTCACCCGCGTCTACCAAAAGATGCATGTGCATGCTTAAAACGCGTTTTCGCACAAATGCGTGCGCGAGTGCTAAAAAGAGCAGCATCGGCATGCTTAGCACGTCGTTTGGTAGAAATCCACGTGCGCGTTCTGCCAAAAGCACCATTTGCATGCACATCTTGTGGTTTTGCAGAAAACTTCATCCGCATCTACCAAAAGATGCATGTGCATGCTTAAAACGCGTTTTCGCACAAATGCGTGCGCGGGTGCTAAAAAGAGCAGCATCGGCATGCTTAGCACGTCGTTTGGTAGAAATCCACGTGCGCGTTCTGCAAAAAGCACCAGTTGCATGCACATCTTGTGGTTTTGCAGAAAACTTCATCCGCGTCTACCAAAAGATGCATGTGCATGCTTAAAACGCGTTTTCGCACAAATGCGTGCGCGGATGCTAAAAAGAGCAGCATTGGCATGCTTAGCACGTCGTTTGGTAGAAATCCACGTGCGCGTTCTGCCAAAAGCACCATTTGCATGCACATCTTGTGGTTTTGCAGAAAACTTCATCCGCGTCTACCAAAAGATGCATGTGCATGCTTAAAACGCGGTTTCGCACAAATCCGTGCGCGGGTGCTAAAAAGAGCAACATCGGCATGCTTAGCACGTCGTTTGGTAGAAATCCACGTGCGCGTTCTGCCAAAAGCACCATTTGCATGCACATATTGTGGTTTTGCAGAAAACTTCATCCGCGTCTACCAAAAGATGCATGTGCATGCTTAAAACGCGTTTTCGCACAAATCCGTGCGCGGGTGCTAAAAAGAGCACCATCGGCATGCTTAGCACGTCGTTTGGTAGAAATCCACGTGCGCGTTCTGCCAAAAGCACCATTTGCATGCACATCTTGTGGTTTTGCAGAAAACTTCATCCGCGTCTACCAAAAGATGCATGTGCATGCTTAAAACGCGTTTTCGCACAAATCCGTGCGCGGGTGCTAAAAAGAGCAGCATCGGCATACTTAGCACGTCGTTTGGTAGAAATCCACGTGCGCGTTCTGCCAAAAGCACCATTTGCATGAACATCTTGTGGTTTTGCAGAAAACTTCATCCGCGTCTACCAAAAGATGCATGTGCATGCTTAAAACGCGTTTTCGCACAAATCCGTGCGCGGGTGCTAAAAGAGCAGCATCGGCATGCTTAGCACGTCGTTTGGTAGAAATCCACGTGCGCGTTCTGCAAAAAGCACCATTTGCATGCACATCTTGTGGTTTTGCAGAAAACTTCACCCGCGTCTACCAAAAGATGCATGTGCATGCTTAAAACGCGTTTTCGCACAAATGCGTGCGCGGGTGCTAAAAAGAGCAGCATCGGCATGCTTAGCACGTCGTTTGGTAGAAATCCGCGTGCGCGTTCAGCCAAAAGCACCATTTGCGTGCACTTCTTGTGGTTTTGCAGAAAACTTCATCCGCGTCTACCAAAAGATGCATGTGCATGCTTAAAACGCGTTTTCGCACAAATGCGTGCGCGGGTGCTAAAAAGAGCAGCATCGGCATGCTTAGCACGTCGTTTGGTAGAAATCCACGTGCGCGTTCTGCCAAAAGCACCATTTGCATGCACATCTTGTGGTTTTGCAGTAAACTTCATCCGCGTCTACCAAAAGATGCATGTGCATGCTTAAAACGCGTTTTCGCACAAATCCGTGCGCGGGTGCTAAAAAGAGCAGCATCGGCATGCTTAGCACGTCGTTTGGTAGAAATCCACGTGCGCGTTCTGCAAAAAGCACCATTTGCATGCACATCTTGTGGTTTTGCAGAAAACTTCATCCGCGTCTACCAAAAGATGCATGTGCATGCTTAAAACGCGTTTTCGCACAAATCCGTGCGCGGGTGCTAAAAAGAGCACCATCGGCATGCTTAGCACGTCGTTTGGTAGAAATCCACGTGCGCGTTCTGCCAAAAGCACCATTTGCATGCACATCTTGTGGTTTTGCAGAAAACTTCATCCGCGTCTACCAAAAGATGCATGTGCATGCTTAAAACGCGTTTTCGCACAAATCCGTGCGCGGGTGCTAAAAAGAGCAGCATCGGCATGCTTAGCACGTCGTTTGGTAGAAATCCACGTGCGCGTTCTGCCAAAAGCACCATTTGCATGCACATCTTGTGGTTTTGCAGTAAACTTCATCCGCGTCTACCAAAAGATGCATGTGCATGCTTAAAACGCGTTTTCGCACAAATCCGTGCGCGGGTGCTAAAAAGAGCAGCATCGGCATGCTTAGCACGTCGTTTGGTAGAAATCCACGTGCGCGTTCTGCAAAAAGCACCATTTGCATGCACATCTTGTGGTTTTGCAGAAAACTTCATCCGCGTCTACCAAAAGATGCATGTGCATGCTTAAAACGCGTTTTCGCACAAATCCGTGCGCGGGTGCTAAAAAGAGCACCATCGGCATGCTTAGCACGTCGTTTGGTAGAAATCCACGTGCGCGTTCTGCCAAAAGCACCATTTGCATGCACATCTTGTGGTTTTGCAGAAAACTTCATCCGCGTCTACCAAAAGATGCATGTGCATGCTTAAAACGCGTTTTCGCACAAATCCGTGCGCGGGTGCTAAAAAGAGCAGCATCGGCATACTTAGCACGTCGTTTGGTAGAAATCCACGTGCGCGTTCTGCCAAAAGCACCATTTGCATGAACATCTTGTGGTTTTGCAGAAAACTTCATCCGCGTCTACCAAAAGATGCATGTGCATGCTTAAAACGCGTTTTCGCACAAATCCGTGCGCGGGTGCTAAAAGAGCAGCATCGGCATGCTTAGCACGTCGTTTGGTAGAAATCCACGTGCGCGTTCTGCAAAAAGCACCATTTGCATGCACATCTTGTGGTTTTGCAGAAAACTTCACCCGCGTCTACCAAAAGATGCATGTGCATGCTTAAAACGCGTTTTCGCACAAATGCGTGCGCGGGTGCTAAAAAGAGCAGCATCGGCATGCTTAGCACGTCGTTTGGTAGAAATCCGCGTGCGCGTTCTGCCAAAAGCATCATTTGCATGCACTTCTTGTGGTTTTGCAGAAAACTTCATCCGCGTCTACCAAAAGATGCATGTGCATGCTTAAAACGCGTTTTCGCACAAATGCGTGCGCGGGTGCTAAAAAGAGCAGCATCGGCATGCTTAGCACGTCGTTTGGTAGAAATCCACATGCGCGTTCTGCCAAAAGCACCATTTGCATGCACATCTTGTGGTTTTGCAGTAAACTTCATCCGCGTCTACCAAAAGATGCATGTGCATGCTTAAAACGCGTTTTCGCACAAATCCGTGCGGGGGGTGCTAAAAAGAGCAGCATCGGCATGCTTAGCACGTCGTTTGGTAGAAATCCACGTGCGCGTTCTGCAAAAAGCACCATTTGCATGCACATCTTGTGGTTTTGCAGAAAACTTCATCCGCGTCTACCAAAAGATGCATGTGCATGCTTAGAACGCGTTTTCGCACAAATGCGTGCGCGGGTGCTAAAAAGAGCAGCATCGGCATGCTTAGCACGTCGTTTGGTAGAAATCCACGTGCGCGTTCTGCAAAAAGCACCATTTGCATGCACATGTTGTGGTTTTGCAGAAAACTTCATCCGCGTCTACCAAAAGATGCATGTGCATGCTTAAAACGCGTTTTCGCAAAAATGCGTGCGCGGGTGCTAAAAAGAGCAGCATCGGCATACTTAGCACGTCGTTTGGTAGAAATCCACGTGCGCGTTCTGCCAAAAGCACCATTTGCATGAACATCTTGTGGTTTTGCAGAAAACTTCATCCGCGTCTACCAAAAGATGCATGTGCATGCTTAAAACGCGTTTTCGCAATCTGTCTCGCGTGTGTGCTAAAAGAGCAGCATCGGCATGCTTAGCACGTCGTTTGGTAGAAATCCACGTGCGCGTTCTGCAAAAAGCACCATTTGCATGCACATCTTGTGGTTTTGCAGAAAACTTCACCCGCGTCTACCAAAAGATGCATGTGCATGCTTAAAACGCGTTTTCGCACAAATGCGTGCGCGGGTGCTAAAAAGAGCAGCATCGGCATGCTTAGCACGTCGTTTGGTAGAAATCCGCGTGCGCGTTCTGCCAAAAGCATCATTTGCATGCACTTCTTGTGGTTTTGCAGAAAACTTCATCCGCGTCTACCAAAAGATGCATGTGCATGCTTAAAACGCGTTTTCGCACAAATGCGTGCGCGGGTGCTAAAAAGAGCAGCATCGGCATGCTTAGCACGTCGTTTGGTAGAAATCCACATGCGCGTTCTGCCAAAAGCACCATTTGCATGCACATCTTGTGGTTTTGCAGTAAACTTCATCCGCGTCTACCAAAAGATGCATGTGCATGCTTAAAGCGCGTTTTCGCACAAATCCGTGCGGGGGTGCTAAAAAGAGCAGCATCGGCATGCTTAGCACGTCGTTTGGTAGAAATCCACGTGCGCGTTCTGCAAAAAGCACCATTTGCATGCACATCTTGTGGTTTTGCAGAAAACTTCATCCGCGTCTACCAAAAGATGCATGTGCATGCTTAGAACGCGTTTTCGCACAAATGCGTGCGCGGGTGCTAAAAAGAGCAGCATCGGCATGCTTAGCACGTCGTTTGGTAGAAATCCACGTGCGCGTTCTGCAAAAAGCACCATTTGCATGCACATGTTGTGGTTTTGCAGAAAACTTCATCCGCGTCTACCAAAAGATGCATGTGCATGCTTAAAACGCGTTTTCGCACAAATCCGTGCGCGGGTGCTAAAAAGAGCAGCATCGGCATGCTTAGCACGTCGTTTGGTAGAAATCCACGTGCGCGTTCTGCCAAAAGCACCATTTGCATGCCACATCTTGTGGTTTTGCAGAAAACTTCACCCGCGTCTACCAAAAGATGCATGTGCATGCTTAAAACGCGTTTTCGCACAAATGCGTGCGCGGGTGCTAAAAAGAGCAGCATCGGCATGCTTAGCACGTCGTTTGGTAGAAATCCACGTGCGCGTTCTGCAAAAACACCATTTGCATGCACATCTTGTGGTTTTGCAGAAAACTTCATCCGCGTCTACCAAAAGATGCATGTGCATGCTTAAAAACGCGTTTTCGCACAAATGCGTGCGCGGGTGCTAAAAAGAGCAGCATCGGCATGCTTAGCACGTCGTTTGGTAGAAATCCACGTGCGCGTTCTGCCAAAAGCACCATTTGCATGCACATCTTGTGGTTTTGCAGAAAACTTCATCCGCGTCTACCAAAAGATGCATGTGCATGCTTAAAACGCGTTTTCGCACAAATCCGTGCGCGGGTGCTAAAAAGAGCAGCATCGGCATGCTTAGCACGTCGTTTGGTAGAAATCCACGTGCGCGTTCTGCAAATAGCACCATTTGAATGCACATGTTGAGGTTTTGCAGAAAACTTCATCCGCGTCTACCAAAAGATGCATGTGCATGCTTAAAAACGCGTTTTCGCACAAAATGCGTGCGCGGGTGCTAAAAAGAGCAGCATCGGCATGCTTAGCACGTCGTTTGGTAGAAATCCCACGTGCGCGTTCTGCCAAAAGCACCATTTGCATGCACATCTTGTGGTTTTGCAGAAAACTTCATCCGCGTCTACCAAAAGATGCATGTGCATGCTTAAAACGCGTTTTCGCACAAATGCGTGCGCGGGTGCTAAAAAGAGCAGCATCGGCATGCTTAGCTCGTCGTTTGGTAGAAATCCACGTGCGCGTTCTGCCAAAAGCACCATTTGCATGCACATCTTGTGGTTTTGCAGAAAACTTCATCCGCGTCTACCAAAAGATGCATGTGCATGCTTAAAACGCGTTTTCGCACAAATCCGTGCGCGGGTGCTAAAAAGAGCACCATCGGCATGCTTAGCACGTGGTTTGGAAGAAATCCACGTGCGCGTTTCTGCCAAAAGCACCATTTGCATGCACATCTTGTGGTTTTGCAGAAAACTTCATCCGCGTCTACCAAAAGATGCATGTACATGCTTAAAACGCGTTTTCGCACAAATCCGTGCGCGGGTGCTAAAAAGAGCAGCATCGGCATGCTTAGCACGTCGTTTGGTAGAAATCCACGTGCGCGTTCTGCCAAAAGCACCATTTGCATGCACATCTTGTGGTTTTGCAGAAAACTTCACCCGCGTCTACCAAAAGATGCATGTGCATGCTTAAAACGCGTTTTCGCACAAATGCGTGCGCGGGTGCTAAAAAGAGCAGCATCGGCATGCTTAGCACGTCGTTTGGTAGAAATCCACGTGCGCGTTCTGCAAAAACACCATTTGCATGCACATCTTGTGGTTTTGCAGAAAACTTCATCCGCGTCTACCAAAAGATGCATGTGCATGCTTAAAACGCGTTTTCGCACAAATGCGTGCGCGGGTGCTAAAAAGAGCAGCATCGGCATGCTTAGCACGTCGTTTGGTAGAAATCCACGTGCGCGTTCTGCCAAAAGCACCATTTGCATGCACATCTTGTGGTTTTGCAGAAAACTTCATCCGCGTCTACCAAAAGATGCATGTGCATCCTTAAAACGCGTTTTCGCACAAATCCATGCGCGGGTGCTAAAAAAGAGCAGCATCGGCATGCTTAGCACGTCGTTTGGTAGAAATCCACGTGCGCGTTCTGCAAATAGCACCATTTTGAATGCACATGTTGTGGTTTTGCAGAAAAACTTCATCCGCGTCTACCAAAAGATGCATGTGCATGCTTAAAACGCGTTTTCGCACAAATGCGTGCGCGGGTGCTAAAAAGAGCAGCATCGGCATGCTTAGCACGTCGTTTGGTAGAAATCCACGTGCGCGTTCTGCCAAAAGCACCATTTGCATGCACATCTTGTGGTTTTGCAGAAAACTTCATCCGCGTCTACCAAAAGATGCATGTGCATGCTTAAAACGCGTTTTCGCACAAATGCGTGCGCGGGTGCTAAAAAGAGCAGCATCGGCATGCTTAGCACGTCGTTTGGTAGAAATCCACGTGCGCGTTCTGCCAAAAGCACCATTTGCATGCACATCTTGTGGTTTTGCAGAAAACTTCATCCGCGTCGACCAAAAGATGCATGTGCATGCTTAAAACGCGTTTTCGCACCAAATGCGTGCGCGGGTGCTAAAAAGAGCAGCATCGGCATGCTTAGCTCGTCGTTTGGTAGAAATCCACGTGCGCGTTCTGCCAAAAGCACCATTTGCATGCACATCTTGTGGTTTTGCAGAAAACTTCATCCGCGTCTACCAAAAGATGCATGTACATGCTTAAAACGCGTTTTCGCACAAATCCGTGCGCGGGTGCTAAAAAGAGCAGCATCGGCATGCTTAGCACGTCGTTTGGTAGAAATCCACGTGCGCGTTCTGCCAAAAGCACCATTTGCATGCACATCTTGTGGTTTTGCAGAAAACTTCACCCGCGTCTACCAAAAGATGCATGTGCATGCTTAAAACGCGTTTCGCACAATGCGTGCGCGGGTGCTAAAAAGAGCAGCATCGGCATGCTTAGCACGTCGTTTGGTAGAAATCCACGTGCGCGTTCTGCAAAAACACCATTTGCATGCACATCTTGTGGTTTTGCAGAAAACTTCATCCGCGTCTACCAAAAGATGCATGTGCATGCTTAAAACGCGTTTTCGCACAAATGCGTGCGCGGGTGCTAAAAAGAGCAGCATCGGCATGCTTAGCACGTCGTTTGGTAGAAATCCACGTGCGCGTTCTGCCAAAAGCACCATTTGCATGCACATCTTGTGGTTTTGCAGAAAACTTCATCCGCGTCTACCAAAAGATGCATGTGCATGCTTAAAACGCGTTTTCGCACAAATCCGTGCGCGGGTGCTAAAAAGAGCAGCATCGGCATGCTTAGCACGTCGTTTGGTAGAAATCCACGTGCGCGTTCTGCAAATAGCACCATTTGAATGCACATGTTGTGGTTTTGCAGAAAACTTCATCCGCGTCTACCAAAAGATGCATGTGCATGCTTAAAACGCGTTTTCGCACAAATGCGTGCGCGGGTGCTAAAAAGAGCAGCATCGGCATGCTTAGCACGTCGTTTGGTAGAAATCCACGTGCGCGTTCTGCCAAAAGCACCATTTGCATGCACATCTTGTGGTTTTGCAGAAAACTTCATCCGCGTCTACCAAAAGATGCATGTGCATGCTTTAAAACGCGTTTTCGCACAAATGCGTGCGCGGGTGCTAAAAAGAGTAGCATCGGCATGCTTAGCACGTCGTTTGGTAGAAATCCACGTGCGCGTTCTGCCAAAAGCACCATTTGCATGCACATCTTGTGGTTTTGCAGAAAACTTCATCCGCGTCTACCAAAAGATGCATGTGCATGCTTAAAACGCGGTTTCGCACAAATCCGTGCGCGGGTGCTAAAAAGAGCAGCATCGGCATGCTTAGCACGTCGTTTGGTAGAAATCCACGTGCGCGTTCTGCCAAAAGCACCATTTGCATGCACATATTGTGGTTTTGCAGAAAACTTCATCCGCGTCTACCAAAGATGCATGTGCATGCTTAAAACGCGTTTTCGCACAAATCCGTGCGCGGGTGCTAAAAAGAGCACCATCGGCATGCTTAGCACGTCGTTTGGTAGAAATCCACGTGCGCGTTCTGCCAAAAGCACCATTTGCATGCACATCTTGTGGTTTTGCAGAAAACTTCATCCGCGTCTACCAAAAGATGCATGTGCATGCTTAAAACGCGTTTTCGCACAAATCCGTGCGCGGGTGCTAAAAAAGAGCAGCATCGGCATACTTAGCACGTCGTTTTGGTAGAAATCCACGTGCGCGTTCTGCCAAAAGCACCATTTGCATGAACATCTTGTGGTTTTGCAGAAAACTTCATCCGCGTCTACCAAAAGATGCATGTGCATGCTTAAAACGCGTTTTCGCACAAATCCGTGCGCGGGTGCTAAAAGAGCAGCATCGGCATGCTTAGCACGTCGTTTGGTAGAAATCCACGTGCGCGTTCTGCAAAAAGCACCATTTGCATGCACATCATGTGGTTTTGCAGAAAACTTCACCCGCGTCTACCAAAAGATGCATGTGCATGCTTAAAACGCGTTTTCGCACAAATGCGTGCGCGGGTGCTAAAAAGAGCAGCATCGGCATGCTTAGCACGTCGTTTGGTAGAAATCCGCGTGCGCGTTCTGCCAAAAGCATCATTTGCATGCACTTCTTGTGGTTTTGCAGAAAACTTCATCCCGCGTCTACCAAAAGATGCATGTGCATGCTTTAAAACGCGTTTTCGCACAAATGCGTGCGCGGGTGCTAAAAAGAGCAGCATCGGCATGCTTAGCACGTCGTTTGGTAGAAATCCACATGCGCGTTCTGCCAAAAGCACCATTTGCATGCACATCTTGTGGTTTTGCAGTAAACTTCATCCGCGTCTACCAAAAGATGCATGTGCATGCTTAAAACGCGTTTTCGCACAAATCCGTGCGCGGGTGCTAAAAAGAGCAGCATCGGCATGCTTAGCACGTCGTTTGGTAGAAATCCACGTGCGCGTTCTGCAAAAAGCACCATTTGCATGCACATCTTGTGGTTTTGCAGAAAACTTCATCCGCGTCTACCAAAAGATGCATGTGCATGCTTAAAACGCGTTTTCGCACAAATGCGTGCGCGGGTGCTAAAAAGAGCAGCATCGGCATGCTTAGCCTCGTCGTTTGGTAGAAATCCACGTGCGCGTTCTGCCAAAAGCACCATTTGCATGCACATCTTGTGGTTTTGCAGAAAACTTCATCCGCGTCTGCCAAAAGATGTATGTGCATGCTTAAAACGCGTTTTCGCACAAATGCCCTGCGCGGGTGCTAAAAAGAGCAGCATCGGCATGCTTAGCACGTGGTTTGGAAGAAATCCACGTGCGCGTTCTGCCAAAAGCACCATTTGCATGCACATCTTGTGGTTTTGCAGAAAACTTCATCCGCGTCTACCAAAAGATGCATGTACATGCTTAAAATGCGTTTTCGCACAAATCCGTGCGCGGGTGCTAAAAGAGCAGCATCGGCATGCTTAGCACGTCGTTTTGGTAGAAATCCACGTGCGCGTTCTGCCAAAAGCACCATTTGCATGCACATCTTGTGGTTTTGCAGAAAACTTCACCCGCGTCTACCAAAAGATGCATGTGCATGCTTAAAACGCGTTTTCGCACAAATGCGTGCGCGGGTGCTAAAAAGAGCAGCATCGGCATGCTTAGCACGTCGTTTGGTAGAAATCCACGTGCGCGTTGTGCAAAAAGCACCATTTGCATGCACATCTTGTGGTTTTGCAGAAAACTTCATCCGCGTCTACCAAAAGATGCATGTGCATGCTTAAAACGCGTTTTCGCACAAATGCGTGCGCGGGTGCTAAAAAGAGCAGCATCGGCATGCTTAGCACGTCGTTTGGTAGAAATCCACGTGCGCGTTCTGCCAAAAGCACCATTTGCATGCACATCTTGTGGTTTTGCAGAAAACTTCACCCGCGTCTACCAAAAGATGCATGTGCATGCTTAAAACGCGTTTTCGCACAAATGCGTGCGCGAGTGCTAAAAAGAGCAGCATCGGCCATGCTTTAGCACGTCGTTTGGTAGAAATCCACGTGCGCGTTCTGCCAAAAGCACCATTTGCATGCACATCTTGTGGTTTTGCAGAAAACTTCATCCGCATCTACCAAAAGATGCATGTGCATGCTTAAAACGCGTTTTCGCACAAATGCGTGCGCGGGTGCTAAAAAGAGCAGGCATCGGCATGCTTAGCACGTCGTTTGGTAGAAATCCACGTGCGCGTTCTGCAAAAAGCACCAGTTGCATGCACATCTTGTGGTTTTGCAGAAAACTTCATCCGCGTCTACCAAAAGATGCATGTGCATGCTTTAAAACGCGTTTTCGCACAAATGCGTGCGCGGATGCTAAAAAGAGCAGCATTGGCATGCTTAGCACGTCGTTTGGTAGAAATCCACGTGCGCGGTTCTGCCAAAAGCACCATTTGCATGCACATCTTGTGGTTTTGCAGAAAACTTCATCCGCGTCTACCAAAAGATGCATGTGCATGCTTAAAACGCGGTTTCGCACAAATCCGTGCGCGGGTGCTAAAAAGAGCAGCATCGGCATGCTTAGCACGTCGTTTGGTAGAAATCCACGTGCGCGTTCTGCCAAAAGCACCATTTGCATGCACATATTGTGGTTTTGCAGAAAACTTCATCCGCGTCTACCAAAAGATGCATGTGCATGCTTAAAAACGCGTTTTCGCACAAATCCGTGCGCGGGTGCTAAAAAGAGCACCATCGGCATGCTTAGCACGTCGTTTGGTAGAAATCCACGTGCGCGTTCTGCCAAAAGCACCATTTGCATGCACATCTTGTGGTTTTGCAGAAAACTTCATCCGCGTCTACCAAAAGATGCATGTGCATGCTTAAAACGCGTTTTCGCACAAATCCGTGCGCGGGGTGCTAAAAAGAGCAGCATCGGCATACTTAGCACGTCGTTTGGTAGAAATCCACGTGCGCGTTCTGCCAAAAGCACCATTTGCATGAACATCTTGTGGTTTTGCAGAAAACTTCATCCGCGTCTACCAAAAGATGCATGTGCATGCTTAAAACGCGTTTTCGCACAAATCCGTGCGCGGGTGCTAAAAGAGCAGCATCGGCATGCTTAGCACGTCGTTTGGTAGAAATCCACGTGCGCGTTCTGCAAAAAGCACCATTTGCATGCACATCTTGTGGTTTTGCAGAAAACTTCACCCGCGTCTACCAAAAGATGCATGTGCATGCTTAAAACGCGTTTTCGCACAAATGCGTGCGGCGGGTGCTAAAAAGAGCAGCATCGGCATGCTTAGACACGTCGTTTGGTAGAAATCCGCGTGCGCGTTCAGCCAAAAGCACCATTTGCGTGCACTTCTTGTGGTTTTGCAGAAAACTTCATCCGCGTCTACCAAAAGATGCATGTGCATGCTTAAAAACGCGTTTTCGCACAAATGCGTGCGCGGGTGCTAAAAAGAGCAGCATCGGCATGCTTAGCACGTCGTTTGGTAGAAATCCACGTGCGCGTTCTGCCAAAAGCACCATTTGCATGCACATCTTGTGGTTTTGCAGTAAACTTCATCCGCGTCTACCCAAAAGATGCATGTGCATGCTTAAAACGCGTTTTCGCACAAATCCGTGCGCGGGTGCTAAAAAGAGCAGCATCGGCATGCTTAGCACGTCGTTTGGTAGAAATCCACGTGCGCGTTCTGCAAAAAGCACCATTTGCATGCACATCTTGTGGTTTTGCAGAAAACTTCATCCGCGTCTACCAAAAGATGCATGTGCATGCTTAAAACGCGTTTTCGCACAAATCCGTGCGCGGGTGCTAAAAAGAGCACCATCGGCATGCTTAGCACGTCGTTTGGTAGAAATCCACGTGCGCGTTCTGCCAAAAGCACCATTTGCATGCACATCTTGTGGTTTTGCAGAAAACTTCATCCGCGTCTACCAAAAGATGCATGTGCATGCTTAAAACGCGTTTTCGCACAAATCCGTGCGCGGGTGCTAAAAAGAGCAGCATCGGCATACTTAGCATGTCGTTTGGTAGAAATCCACGTGCGCGTTCTGCCAAAAGCACCATTTGCATGAACATCTTGTGGTTTTGCAGAAAACTTCATCCGCGTCTACCAAAAGATGCATGTGCATGCTTAAAACACGTTTTCGCACAAATCCGTGCGCGGGTGCTAAAAGAGCAGCATCGGCATGCTTAGCACGTCGTTTGGTAGAAATCCACGTGCGCGTTCTGCAAAAAGCACCATTTGCATGCACATCTTGTGGTTTTGCAGAAAACTTCACCCGCGTCTACCAAAAGATGCATGTGCATGCTTAAAACGCGTTTTTCGCACAAATGCGTGCGCGGGTGCTAAAAAGAGCAGCATCGGCATGCTTAGCACGTCGTTTGGTAGAAATCCGCGTGCGCGTTCTGCCAAAAGCATCATTTGCATGCACTTCTTGTGGTTTTGCAGAAAACTTCATCCGCGTCTACCAAAAGATGCATGTGCATGCTTAAAACGCGTTTTCGCACAAATGCGTGCGCGGGTGCTAAAAAGAGCAGCATCGGCATGCTTAGCACGTCGTTTGGTAGAAATCCACATGCGCGTTCTGCCAAAAGCACCATTTGCATGCACATCTTGTGGTTTTGCAGTAAACTTCATCCGCGTCTACCAAAAGATGCATGTGCATGCTTAAAACGCGTTTTCGCACAAATCCGTGCGGGGGTGCTAAAAGAGCAGCATCGGCATGCTTAGCACGTCGTTTGGTAGAAATCCACGTGCGCGTTCTGCAAAAAGCACCATTTGCATGCACATCTTGTGGTTTTGCAGAAAAACTTCATCCGCGTCTACCAAAAGATGCATGTGCATGCTTAGAACGCGTTTTCGCACAAATGCGTGCGCGGGTGCTAAAAAGAGCAGCATCGGCATGCTTAGCACGTCGTTTGGTAGAAATCCACGTGCGCGTTCTGCAAAAAGCACCATTTGCATGCACATGTTGTGGTTTTGCAGAAAACTTCATCCGCGTCTACCAAAAGATGCATGTGCATGCTTAAAACGCGTTTTCGCAAAAATGCGTGCGCGGGGTGCTAAAAAGAGCAGCATCGGCATACTTAGCACGTCGTTTGGGTAGAAATCCACGTGCGCGTTCTGCCAAAAGCACCATTTGCATGAACATCTTGTGGTTTTGCAGAAAACTTCATCCGCGTCTACCAAAAGATGCATGTGCATGCTTAAAACGCGTTTTCGCACAAATCCGTGCGCGGGTGCTAAAGAGCAGCATCGGCATGCTTAGCACGTCGTTTGGTAGAAATCCACGTGCGCGTTCTGCAAAAAGCACCATTTGCATGCACATCTTGTGGTTTTGCAGAAAACTTCACCCGCGTCTACCAAAAGATGCATGTGCATGCTTAAAACGCGTTTTCGCACAAATGCGTGCGCGGGTGCTAAAAAGAGCAGCATCGGCATGCTTAGCACGTCGTTTGGTAGAAATCCGCGTGCGCGTTCTGCCAAAAGCATCATTTGCATGCACTTCTTGTGGTTTTGCAGAAAACTTCATCCGCGTCTACCAAAAGATGCATGTGCATGCTTTAAACGCGTTTTCGCACAAATGCGTGCGCGGGTGCTAAAAAGAGCAGCATCGGCATGCTTAGCACGTCGTTTGGTAGAAATCCACATGCGCGTTCTGCCAAAAGCACCATTTGCATGCACATCTTGTGGTTTTGCAGTAAACTTCATCCGCGTCTACCAAAAGATGCATGTGCATGCTTAAAACGCGTTTTCGCACAAATCCGTGCGGGGGTGCTAAAAAGAGCAGCATCGGCATGCTTAGCACGTCGTTTGGTAGAAATCCACGTGCGCGTTCTGCAAAAAGCACCATTTGCATGCACATCTTGTGGTTTTGCAGAAGACTTCATCCGCGTCTACCAAAAGATGCATGTGCATGCTTAGAACGCGTTTTCGCACAAATGCGTGCGGCGGGTGCTAAAAAGAGCAGCATCGGCATGCTTAGCACGTCGTTTGGTAGAAATCCACGTGCGCGTTCTGCAAAAAGCACCATTTGCATGCACATGTTGTGGTTTTGCAGAAAACTTCATCCGCGTCTACCAAAAGATGCATGTGCATGCTTAAAACGCGTTTTCGCAAAAATGCGTGCGCGGGTGCTAAAAAGAGCAGCATCGGCATGCTTAGCACGTCGTTTGGTAGAAATCCACGTGCGCGTTCTGCCAAAAGCACCATTTGCATGCACATCTTGTGGTTTTGCAGAAAACTTCATCCGCGTCTACCAAAAGATGCATGTGCATGCTTAAAACGCGTTTTCGCACAAATCCGTGCGCGGGTGCTAAAAAGAGCAGCATCGGCATGCTTAGCACGTCGTTTGGTAGAAATCCACGTGCGCGTTCTGCAAATAGCACCATTTGAATGCACATGTTGTGGTTTTGCAGAAAACTTCATCCGCGTCTACCAAAAGATGCATGTGCATGCTTAAAACGCGTTTTCGCACAAATGCGTGCGCGGGTGCTAAAAAGAGCAGCATCGGCATGCTTAGCACGTCCTTTGGTAGAAATCCACGTGCGCGTTCTGCCAAAAGCACCATTTGCATGCACATCTTGTGGTTTTGCAGAAAACTTCATCCGCGTCTACCAAAAGATGCATGTGCATGCTTAAAATGCGTTTTCGCACAAATGCGTGCGCGGATGCTAAAAAGAGCAGAATCGGCATGCTTAGCACGTCGTTTGGTAGAAATCCACGTGCGCGTTCTGCCAAAAGCACCATTTGCATGCACATCTTGTGGTTTTGCAGAAAACTTCATCCGCGTCTACCAAAAGATGCATGTGCATGCTTAAAACGCGGTTTCGCACAAATCCGTGCGCGGGTGCTAAAAAGAGCAGCATCGGCATGCTTAGCACGTCGTTTGGTAGAAATCCACGTGCGCGTTCTGCCAAAAGCACCATTTGCATGCACATATTGTGGTTTTGCAGAAAACTTCATCCGCGTCTACCAAAAGATTCATGTGCATGCTTAAAACGCGTTTTCGCACAAATCCGTGCGCGGGTGCTAAAAAGAGCACCATCGGCATGCTTAGCACGTCGTTTGGTAGAAATCCACGTGCGCGTTCTGCCAAAAGCACCATTTGCATGCACATCTTGTGGTTTTGCAGAAAACTTCATCCGCGTCTACCAAAAGATGCATGTGCATGCTTAAAACGCGTTTTCGCACAAATCCGTGCGCGGGTGCTAAAAAGAGCAGCATCGGCATACTTAGCACGTCGTTTGGTAGAAATCCACGTGCGCGTTCTGCCAAAAGCACTATTTGCATGAACATCTTGTGGTTTTGCAGAAAACTTCATCCGCGTCTACCAAAAGATGCATGTGCATGCTTAAAACGCGTTTTCGCACAAATCCGTGCGCGGGTGCTAAAAGAGCAGCATCGGCATGCTTAGCACGTCGTTTGGTAGAAATCCACGTGCGCGTTCTGCAAAAAGCACCATTTGCATGCACATCTTGTGGTTTTGCAGAAAACTTCACCCGCGTCTACCAAAAGATGCATGTGCATGCTTAAAACGCGTTTTCGCACAAATGCGTGCGCGGGTGCTAAAAAGAGCAGCATCGGCATGCTTAGCACGTCGTTTGGTAGAAATCCGCGTGCGCGTTCAGCCAAAAGCACCATTTGCGTGCACTTCTTGTGGTTTTGCAGAAAACTTCATGCGCGTCTACCAAAAGATGCATGTGCATGCTTAAAACGCGTTTTCGCACAAATGCGTGTGCGGGTGTTAAAAAGAGCAGCATCGGCATGCTTAGCACGTCGTTCGGTAGAAATCCACGTGCGCGTTCTGCCAAAAGCACCATTTGCATGCACATCTTGTGGTTTTGCAGTAAACTTCATCCGCGTCTACCAAAAGATGCATGTGCATGCTTAAAACGCGTTTTCGCACAAATCCGTGCGCGGGTGCTAAAAAGAGCAGCATCGGCATGCTTAGCACGTCGTTTGGTAGAAATCCACGTGCGCGTTCTGCAAAAAGCACCATTTGCATGCACATCTTGTGGTTTTGCAGAAAACTTCATCCGCGTCTACCAAAAGATGCATGTGCATGCTTAAAACGCGTTTTCGCACAAATCCGTGCGCGGGTGCTAAAAAGAGCACCATCGGCATGCTTAGCACGTCGTTTGGTAGAAATCCACGTGCGCGTTCTGCCAAAAGCACCATTTGCATGCACATCTTGTGGTTTTGCAGAAAACTTCATCCGCGTCTACCAAAAGATGCATGTGCATGCTTAAAACGCGTTTTCGCACAAATCCGTGCGCGGGTGCTAAAAAGAGCAGCATCGGCATACTTAGCACGTCGTTTGGTAGAAATCCACGTGCGCGTTCTGCCAAAAGCACCATTTGCATGAACATCTTGTGGTTTTGCAGAAAACTTCATCCGCGTCTACCAAAAGATGCATGTGCATGCTTAAAACGCGTTTTCGCACAAATCCGTGCGCGGGTGCTAAAAGAGCAGCATCGGCATGCTTAGCACGTCGTTTGGTAGAAATCCACGTGCGCGTTCTGCAAAAAGCACCATTTGCATGCACATCTTGTGGTTTTGCAGAAAACTTCACCCGCGTCTACCAAAAGATGCATGTGCATGCTTAAAACGCGTTTTCGCACAAATGCGTGCGCGGGTGCTAAAAAGAGCAGCATCGGCATGCTTAGCACGTCGTTTGGTAGAAATCCGCGTGCGCGTTCTGCCAAAAGCATCATTTGCATGCACTTCTTGTGGTTTTGCAGAAAACTTCATCCGCGTCTACCAAAAGATGCATGTGCATGCTTAAAACGCGTTTTCGCACAAATGCGTGCGCGGGTGCTAAAAAGAGCAGCATCGGCATGCTTAGCACGTCGTTTGGTAGAAATCCGCGTGCGCGTTCAGCCAAAAGCACCATTTGCGTGCACTTCTTGTGGTTTTGCAGAAAACTTCATGCGCGTCTACCAAAAGATGCATGTGCATGCTTAAAACGCGTTTTCGCACAAATGCGTGTGCGGGTGTTAAAAAGAGCAGCATCGGCATGCTTAGCACGTCGTTTGGTAGAAATCCACGTGCGCGTTCTGCCAAAAGCACCATTTGCATGCACATCTTGTGGTTTTGCAGTAAACTTCATCCGCGTCTACCAAAAGATGCATGTGCATGCTTAAAACGCGTTTTCGCACAAATCCGTGCGCGGGTGCTAAAAAGAGCAGCATCGGCATGCTTAGCACGTCGTTTGGTAGAAATCCACGTGCGCGTTCTGCAAAAAGCACCATTTGCATGCACATCTTGTGGTTTTGCAGAAAACTTCATCCGCGTCTACCAAAAGATGCATGTGCATGCTTAAAACGCGTTTTCGCACAAATCCGTGCGCGGGTGCTAAAAAGAGCACCATCGGCATGCTTAGCACGTCGTTTGGTAGAAATCCACGTGCGCGTTCTGCCAAAAGCACCATTTGCATGCACATCTTGTGGTTTTGCAGAAAACTTCATCCGCGTCTACCAAAAGATGCATGTGCATGCTTAAAACGCGTTTTCGCACAAATCCGTGCGCGGGTGCTAAAAAGAGCAGCATCGGCATACTTAGCACGTCGTTTGGTAGAAATCCACGTGCGCGTTCTGCCAAAAGCACCATTTGCATGAACATCTTGTGGTTTTGCAGAAAACTTCATCCGCGTCTACCAAAAGATGCATGTGCATGCTTAAAACGCGTTTTCGCACAAATCCGTGCGCGGGTGCTAAAAGAGCAGCATCGGCATGCTTAGCACGTCGTTTGGTAGAAATCCACGTGCGCGTTCTGCAAAAAGCACCATTTGCATGCACATCTTGTGGTTTTGCAGAAAACTTCACCCGCGTCTACCAAAAGATGCATGTGCATGCTTAAAACGCGTTTTCGCACAAATGCGCGCGCGGGTGCTAAAAAGAGCAGCATCGGCATGCTTAGCACGTCGTTTGGTAGAAATCCGCGTGCGCGTTCTGCCAAAAGCATCATTTGCATGCACTTCTTGTGGTTTTGCAGAAAACTTCATCCGCGTCTACCAAAAGATGCATGTGCATGCTTAAAACGCGTTTTCGCACAAATGCGTGCGCGGGTGCTAAAAAGAGCAGCATCGGCATGCTTAGCACGTCGTTTGGTAGAAATCCACATGCGCGTTCTGCCAAAAGCACCATTTGCATGCACATCTTGTGGTTTTGCAGTAAACTTCATCCGCGTCTACCAAAAGATGCATGTGCATGCTTAAAACGCGTTTTCGCACAAATCCGTGCGCGGGTGCTAAAAAGAGCAGCATCGGCATGCTTAGCACGTCGTTTGGTAGAAATCCACGTGCGCGTTCTGCAAAAAGCACCATTTGCATGCACATCTTGTGGTTTTGCAGAAAACTTCACCCGCGTCTACCAAAAGATGCATGTGCATGCTTAAAACGCGTTTTCGCACAAATGCGTGCGCGGGTGCTAAAAAGAGCAGCATCGGCATGCTTAGCTCGTCGTTTGGTAGAAATCCACGTGCGCGTTCTGCCAAAAGCACCATTTGCATGCACATCTTGTGGTTTTGCAGAAAACTTCATCCGCGTCTACCAAAAGATGCATGTGCATGCTTAAAACGCGTTTTCGCACAAATGCCTGCGCGGGTGCTAAAAAGAGCAGCATCGGCATGCTTAGCACGTGGTTTGGAAGAAATCCACGTGCGCGTTCTGCCAAAAGCACCATTTGCATGCACATCTTGTGGTTTTGCAGAAAACTTCATCCGCATCTACCAAAAGATGCATGTACATGCTTAAAACGCGTTTTCGCACAAATCCGTGCGCGGGTGCTAAAAAGAGCAGCATCGGCATGCTTAGCACGTCGTTTGGTAGAAATCCACGTGCGCGTTCTGCCAAAAGCACCATTTGCATGCACATCTTGTGGTTTTGCAGAAAACTTCACCCGCGTCTACCAAAAGATGCATGTGCATGCTTAAAACGCGTTTTCGCACAAATGCGTGCGCGGGTGCTAAAAAGAGCAGCATCGGCATGCTTAGCACGTCGTTTGGTAGAAATCCACGTGCGCGTTCTGCAAAAAGCACCATTTGCATGCACATCTTGTGGTTTTGCAGAAAACTTCATCCGCGTCTACCAAAAGATGCATGTGCATGCTTAAAACGCGTTTTCGCACAAATGCGTGCGCGGGTGCTAAAAAGAGCAGCATCGGCATGCTTAGCACGTCGTTTGGTAGAAATCCACGTGCGCGTTCTGCCAAAAGCACCATTTGCATGCACATCTTGTGGTTTTGCAGAAAACTTCATCCGCGTCTACCAAAAGATGCATGTGCATGCTTAAAACGCGTTTTCGCACAAATCCGTGCGCGGGTGCTAAAAAGAGCAGCATCGGCATGCTTAGCACGTCGTTTGGTAGAAATCCACGTGCGCGTTCTGCAAAAAGCACCATTTGCATGCACATCTTGTGGTTTTGCAGAAAACTTCATCCGCGTCTACCAAAAGATGCATGTGCATGCTTAAAACGCGTTTTCGCACAAATGCGTGCGCGCGTGCTAAAAAGAGCAGCATCGGCATGCTTAGCACGTCGTTTGGTTGAAATCCACGTGCGCGTTCTGCCAAAAGCACCATTTGCATGCACATCTTGTGGTTTTGCAGAAAACTTCATCCGCGTCTACCAAAAGATGCATGTGCATGCTTAAAACGCGTTTTCGCACAAATGCGTGCGCGGGTGCTAAAAAGAGCAGCATCGGCATGCTTAGCACGTCGTTTGGAAGAAATCCACGTGCGCGTTCTGCCAAAAGCACCATTTGCATGCACATCTTGTGGTTTTGCAGAAAACTTCATCCGCGTCTACCAAAAGATGCATGTGCATGCTTAAAACGCGTTTTCGCACAAATCCGTGCGCGGGTGCTAAAAAGAGCAGCATCGGCATGCTTAGCACGTCTTTTGGTAGAAATCCACGTGCGCGTTCAGCCAAAAGCACCATTTGCATGCACATCTTGTGGTTTTGCAGAAAACTTCACCCGCGTCTACCAAAAGATGCATGTGCATGCTTAAAACGCGTTTTCGCACAAATCCGTGCGCGGGTGCTAAAAAGAGCAGCATCGGCATGCTTAGCACGTCGTTTGGTAGAAATCCACGTGCGCGTTCTGCCAAAAGCACCATTTGCATGCACATCTTGTGGTTTTGCAGAAAACTTCATCCGCGTCTACCAAAAGATGCATGTGCATGCTTAAAACGCGCTTTCGCACAAATCCGTGCGCGGGTGCTAAAAAGAGCAGCATCGGCATGCTTAGCACGTCGTTTGGTAGAAATCCACGTGCGCGTTCTGCAAAAAGCACCATTTGCATGCACATCTTGTGGTTTTGCAGAAAACTTCACCCGCGTCTACCAAAAGATGCATGTGCATGCTTAAAACGCGTTTTCGCACAAATGCGTGCGCGGGTGCTAAAAAGAGCAGCATCGGCATGCTTAGCTCGTCGTTTGGTAGAAATCCACGTGCGCGTTCTGCCAAAAGCACCATTTGCATGCACATCTTGTGGTTTTGCAGAAAACTTCATCCGCGTCTACCAAAAGATGCATGTGCATGCTTAAAACGCGTTTTCGCACAAATGCCTGCGCGGGTGCTAAAAAGAGCAGCATCGGCATGCTTAGCACGTGGTTTGGAAGAAATCCACGTGCGCGTTCTGCCAAAAGCACCATTTGCATGCACATCTTGTGGTTTTGCAGAAAACTTCATCCGCATCTACCAAAAGATGCATGTACATGCTTAAAACGCGTTTTCGCACAAATCCGTGCGCGGGTGCTAAAAAGAGCAGCATCGGCATGCTTAGCACGTCGTTTGGTAGAAATCCACGTGCGCGTTCTGCCAAAAGCACCATTTGCATGCACATCTTGTGGTTTTGCAGAAAACTTCACCCGCGTCTACCAAAAGATGCATGTGCATGCTTAAAACGCGTTTTCGCACAAATGCGTGCGCGGGTGCTAAAAAGAGCAGCATCGGCATGCTTAGCACGTCGTTTGGTAGAAATCCACGTGCGCGTTCTGCAAAAAGCACCATTTGCATGCACATCTTGTGGTTTTGCAGAAAACTTCATCCGCGTCTACCAAAAGATGCATGTGCATGCTTAAAACGCGTTTTCGCACAAATGCGTGCGCGGGTGCTAAAAAGAGCAGCATCGGCATGCTTAGCACGTCGTTTGGTAGAAATCCACGTGCGCGTTCTGCCAAAAGCACCATTTGCATGCACATCTTGTGGTTTTGCAGAAAACTTCATCCGCGTCTACCAAAAGATGCATGTGCATGCTTAAAACGCGTTTTCGCACAAATCCGTGCGCGGGTGCTAAAAAGAGCAGCATCGGCATGCTTAGCACGTCGTTTGGTAGAAATCCACGTGCGCGTTCTGCAAAAAGCACCATTTGCATGCACATCTTGTGGTTTTGCAGAAAACTTCATCCGCGTCTACCAAAAGATGCATGTGCATGCTTAAAACGCGTTTTCGCACAAATGCGTGCGCGCGTGCTAAAAAGAGCAGCATCGGCATGCTTAGCACGTCGTTTGGTTGAAATCCACGTGCGCGTTCTGCCAAAAGCACCATTTGCATGCACATCTTGTGGTTTTGCAGAAAACTTCATCCGCGTCTACCAAAAGATGCATGTGCATGCTTAAAACGCGTTTTCGCACAAATGCGTGCGCGGGTGCTAAAAAGAGCAGCATCGGCATGCTTAGCACGTCGTTTGGAAGAAATCCACGTGCGCGTTCTGCCAAAAGCACCATTTGCATGCACATCTTGTGGTTTTGCAGAAAACTTCATCCGCGTCTACCAAAAGATGCATGTGCATGCTTAAAACGCGTTTTCGCACAAATCCGTGCGCGGGTGCTAAAAAGAGCAGCATCGGCATGCTTAGCACGTCTTTTGGTAGAAATCCACGTGCGCGTTCAGCCAAAAGCACCATTTGCATGCACATCTTGTGGTTTTGCAGAAAACTTCACCCGCGTCTACCAAAAGATGCATGTGCATGCTTAAAACGCGTTTTCGCACAAATCCGTGCGCGGGTGCTAAAAAGAGCAGCATCGGCATGCTTAGCACGTCGTTTGGTAGAAATCCACGTGCGCGTTCTGCCAAAAGCACCATTTGCATGCACATCTTGTGGTTTTGCAGAAAACTTCATCCGCGTCTACCAAAAGATGCATGTGCATGCTTAAAACGCGCTTTCGCACAAATCCGTGCGCGGGTGCTAAAAAGAGCAGCATCGGCATGCTTAGCACGTCGTTTGGTAGAAATCCACGTGCGCGTTCTGCCAAAAGCACCATTTGCATGCACATCTTGTGGTTTTGCAGAAAACTTCATCCGCGTCTACCAAAAGATGCATGTGCATGCTTAAAACGCGTTTTCGCACAAATCCGTGCGCGGGTGCTAAAAAGAGCAGCATCGGCATGCTTAGCACGTCGTTTGGTAGAAATCCACGTGCGCGTTCTGCCAAAAGCACCATTTGCAAGCACATCTTGTGGTTTTGCAGAAAACTTCATCCGCGTCTACCAAAAGATGCATGTGCATGCTTAAAACGCGTTTTCGCACAAATGCGTGCGCGGGTGCTAAAAAGAGCAGCATCGGCATGCTTAGCACGTCGTTTGGTAGAAATCCACGTGCGCGTTCTGCCAAAAGCACCATTTGCATGCACATCTTGTGGTTTTGCAGAAAACTTCATCCGCGTCTACCAAAAGATGCATGTGCATGCTTAAAACGCGTTTTCGCACAAATCCGTGCGCGGGTGCTAAAAGAGCAGCATCGGCATGCTTAGCACGTCGTTTGGTAGAAATCCACGTGCGCGTTCTGCCAAAAGCACCATTTGCATGCACATCTTGTGGTTTTGCAGAAAACTTCACCCGCGTCTACCAAAAGATGCATGTGCATGCTTAAAACGCGTTTTCGCAAAAATGCGTGCGCGAGTGCTAAAAAGAGCAGCATCGGCATGCTTAGCACGTCGTTTGGTAGAAATCCACGTGCGCGTTCTGCCAAAAGCACCATTTGCATGCACATCTTGTGGTTTTGCAGAAAGCTTCATCCGCGTCTACCAAAAGATGCATGTGCATGCTTAAAACGCGTTTTCGCACAAATGCGTGCGCGGGTGCTAAAAAGAGCAGCATCGGCATGCTTAGCACGTCGTTTGGTAGAAATCCACGTGCGCATTCTGCCAAAAGCACCATTTGGATGCACATCTTGTGGTTTTGCAGAAAACTTCATCCGCGTCTACCAAAAGATGCATGTGCATGCTTAAAACGCGTTTTCGCACAAATCCGTGCGCGGGTGCTAAAAAGAGCAGCATCGGCATGCTTAGCACGTCGTTTGGTAGAAATCCACGTGCGCGTTCTGCCAAAAGCACCATTTGCATGCACATCTTGTGGTTTTGCAGAAAACTTCATCCGCGTCTACCAAAAGATGCATGTGCATGCTTAAAACGCGTTTTCGCACAAATGCGTGCGCGGGTGCTAAAAAGAGCAGCATCGGCATGCTTAGCACGTCGTTTGGTAGAAATCCACGTGCGCGTTCTGCCAAAAGCACCATTTGCATGCACATCTTGTGGTTTTGCAGAAAACTTCATCCGCGTCTACCAAAAGATGCATGTGCATGCTTAAAACGCGTTTTCGCACAAATCCGTGCGCGGGTGCTAAAAAGAGCAGCATCGGCATGCTTAGCACGTCGTTTGGTAGAAATCCACGTGCGCGTTCTGCAAAAAGCACCATTTGCATGCACATCTTGTGGTTTTGCAGAAAACTTCATCCGCGTCTACCAAAAGATGCATGTGCATGCTTAAAACGCGTTTTCGCACAAATGCGTGCGCGCGTGCTAAAAAGAGCAGCATCGGCATGCTTAGCACGTCGTTTGGTTGAAATCCACGTGCGCGTTCTGCCAAAAGCACCATTTGCATGCACATCTTGTGGTTTTGCAGAAAACTTCATCCGCGTCTACCAAAAGATGCATGTGCATGCTTAAAACGCGTTTTCGCACAAATGCGTGCGCGGGTGCTAAAAAGAGCAGCATCGGCATGCTTAGCACGTCGTTTGGAAGAAATCCACGTGCGCGTTCTGCCAAAAGCACCATTTGCATGCACATCTTGTGGTTTTGCAGAAAACTTCATCCGCGTCTACCAAAAGATGCATGTGCATGCTTAAAACGCGTTTTCGCACAAATCCGTGCGCGGGTGCTAAAAAGAGCAGCATCGGCATGCTTAGCACGTCTTTTGGTAGAAATCCACGTGCGCGTTCAGCCAAAAGCACCATTTGCATGCACATCTTGTGGTTTTGCAGAAAACTTCACCCGCGTCTACCAAAAGATGCATGTGCATGCTTAAAACGCGTTTTCGCACAAATCCGTGCGCGGGTGCTAAAAAGAGCAGCATCGGCATGCTTAGCACGTCGTTTGGTAGAAATCCACGTGCGCGTTCTGCCAAAAGCACCATTTGCATGCACATCTTGTGGTTTTGCAGAAAACTTCATCCGCGTCTACCAAAAGATGCATGTGCATGCTTAAAACGCGCTTTCGCACAAATCCGTGCGCGGGTGCTAAAAAGAGCAGCATCGGCATGCTTAGCACGTCGTTTGGTAGAAATCCACGTGCGCGTTCTGCCAAAAGCACCATTTGCATGCACATCTTGTGGTTTTGCAGAAAACTTCATCCGCGTCTACCAAAAGATGCATGTGCATGCTTAAAACGCGTTTTCGCACAAATCCGTGCGCGGGTGCTAAAAAGAGCAGCATCGGCATGCTTAGCACGTCGTTTGGTAGAAATCCACGTGCGCGTTCTGCCAAAAGCACCATTTGCAAGCACATCTTGTGGTTTTGCAGAAAACTTCATCCGCGTCTACCAAAAGATGCATGTGCATGCTTAAAACGCGTTTTCGCACAAATGCGTGCGCGGGTGCTAAAAAGAGCAGCATCGGCATGCTTAGCACGTCGTTTGGTAGAAATCCACGTGCGCGTTCTGCCAAAAGCACCATTTGCATGCACATCTTGTGGTTTTGCAGAAAACTTCATCCGCGTCTACCAAAAGATGCATGTGCATGCTTAAAACGCGTTTTCGCACAAATCCGTGCGCGGGTGCTAAAAGAGCAGCATCGGCATGCTTAGCACGTCGTTTGGTAGAAATCCACGTGCGCGTTCTGCCAAAAGCACCATTTGCATGCACATCTTGTGGTTTTGCAGAAAACTTCACCCGCGTCTACCAAAAGATGCATGTGCATGCTTAAAACGCGTTTTCGCAAAAATGCGTGCGCGAGTGCTAAAAAGAGCAGCATCGGCATGCTTAGCACGTCGTTTGGTAGAAATCCACGTGCGCGTTCTGCCAAAAGCACCATTTGCATGCACATCTTGTGGTTTTGCAGAAAGCTTCATCCGCGTCTACCAAAAGATGCATGTGCATGCTTAAAACGCGTTTTCGCACAAATGCGTGCGCGGGTGCTAAAAAGAGCAGCATCGGCATGCTTAGCACGTCGTTTGGTAGAAATCCACGTGCGCATTCTGCCAAAAGCACCATTTGGATGCACATCTTGTGGTTTTGCAGAAAACTTCATCCGCGTCTACCAAAAGATGCATGTGCATGCTTAAAACGCGTTTTCGCACAAATCCGTGCGCGGGTGCTAAAAAGAGCAGCATCGGCATGCTTAGCACGTCGTTTGGTAGAAATCCACGTGCGCGTTCTGCCAAAAGCACCATTTGCATGCACATCTTGTGGTTTTGCAGAAAACTTCATCCGCGTCTACCAAAAGATGCATGTGCATGCTTAAAACGCGTTTTCGCACAAATGCGTGCGCGGGTGCTAAAAAGAGCAGCATCGGCATGCTTAGCACGTCGTTTGGTAGAAATCCACGTGCGCGTTCTGCCAAAAGCACCACTTGCATGCACATCTTGTGGTTTTGCAGAAAACTTCATCCGCGTCTACCAAAAGATGCATGTGCATACTTAAAACGCGTTTTCGCACAAATGCGTGCGCGGGTGCTAGAAAGAGCAGCATCGGCATGCTTAGCACGTCGTTTGGAAGAAATCCACGTGCGCGTTCTGCCAAAAGCACCATTTGCATGCACATCTTGTGGTTTTGCAGAAAACTTCATTCGCGTCTACCAAAAGATGCATGTGCATGCTTAAAACGCGTTTTCGCACAAATGCGTGCGCGCGTGCTAAAAAGAGCAGCATCGGCATGCTTAGCACGTCGTTTGGTTGAAATCCACGTGCGCGTTCTGCCAAAAGCACCATTTGCATGCACATCTTGTGGTTTTGCAGAAAACTTCATCCGCGTCTACCAAAAGATGCATGTGCATGCTTAAAACGCGTTTTCGCACAAATGCGTGCGCGGGTGCTAAAAAGAGCAGCATCGGCATGCTTAGCACGTCGTTTGGAAGAAATCCACGTGCGCGTTCTGCCAAAAGCACCATTTGCATGCACATCTTGTGGTTTTGCAGAAAACTTCATCCGCGTCTACCAAAAGATGCATGTGCATGCTTAAAACGCGTTTTCGCACAAATCCGTGCGCGGGTGCTAAAAAGAGCAGCATCGGCATGCTTAGCACGTCTTTTGGTAGAAATCCACGTGCGCGTTCAGCCAAAAGCACCATTTGCATGCACATCTTGTGGTTTTGCAGAAAACTTCACCCGCGTCTACCAAAAGATGCATGTGCATGCTTAAAACGCGTTTTCGCACAAATCCGTGCGCGGGTGCTAAAAAGAGCAGCATCGGCATGCTTAGCACGTCGTTTGGTAGAAATCCACGTGCGCGTTCTGCCAAAAGCACCATTTGCATGCACATCTTGTGGTTTTGCAGAAAACTTCATCCGCGTCTACCAAAAGATGCATGTGCATGCTTAAAACGCGCTTTCGCACAAATCCGTGCGCGGGTGCTAAAAAGAGCAGCATCGGCATGCTTAGCACGTCGTTTGGTAGAAATCCACGTGCGCGTTCTGCCAAAAGCACCATTTGCATGCACATCTTGTGGTTTTGCAGAAAACTTCATCCGCGTCTACCAAAAGATGCATGTGCATGCTTAAAACGCGTTTTCGCACAAATCCGTGCGCGGGTGCTAAAAAGAGCAGCATCGGCATGCTTAGCACGTCGTTTGGTAGAAATCCACGTGCGCGTTCTGCCAAAAGCACCATTTGCAAGCACATCTTGTGGTTTTGCAGAAAACTTCATCCGCGTCTACCAAAAGATGCATGTGCATGCTTAAAACGCGTTTTCGCACAAATGCGTGCGCGGGTGCTAAAAAGAGCAGCATCGGCATGCTTAGCACGTCGTTTGGTAGAAATCCACGTGCGCGTTCTGCCAAAAGCACCATTTGCATGCACATCTTGTGGTTTTGCAGAAAACTTCATCCGCGTCTACCAAAAGATGCATGTGCATGCTTAAAACGCGTTTTCGCACAAATCCGTGCGCGGGTGCTAAAAGAGCAGCATCGGCATGCTTAGCACGTCGTTTGGTAGAAATCCACGTGCGCGTTCTGCCAAAAGCACCATTTGCATGCACATCTTGTGGTTTTGCAGAAAACTTCACCCGCGTCTACCAAAAGATGCATGTGCATGCTTAAAACGCGTTTTCGCAAAAATGCGTGCGCGAGTGCTAAAAAGAGCAGCATCGGCATGCTTAGCACGTCGTTTGGTAGAAATCCACGTGCGCGTTCTGCCAAAAGCACCATTTGCATGCACATCTTGTGGTTTTGCAGAAAGCTTCATCCGCGTCTACCAAAAGATGCATGTGCATGCTTAAAACGCGTTTTCGCACAAATGCGTGCGCGGGTGCTAAAAAGAGCAGCATCGGCATGCTTAGCACGTCGTTTGGTAGAAATCCACGTGCGCATTCTGCCAAAAGCACCATTTGGATGCACATCTTGTGGTTTTGCAGAAAACTTCATCCGCGTCTACCAAAAGATGCATGTGCATGCTTAAAACGCGTTTTCGCACAAATCCGTGCGCGGGTGCTAAAAAGAGCAGCATCGGCATGCTTAGCACGTCGTTTGGTAGAAATCCACGTGCGCGTTCTGCCAAAAGCACCATTTGCATGCACATCTTGTGGTTTTGCAGAAAACTTCATCCGCGTCTACCAAAAGATGCATGTGCATGCTTAAAACGCGTTTTCGCACAAATGCGTGCGCGGGTGCTAAAAAGAGCAGCATCGGCATGCTTAGCACGTCGTTTGGTAGAAATCCACGTGCGCGTTCTGCCAAAAGCACCACTTGCATGCACATCTTGTGGTTTTGCAGAAAACTTCATCCGCGTCTACCAAAAGATGCATGTGCATACTTAAAACGCGTTTTCGCACAAATGCGTGCGCGGGTGCTAGAAAGAGCAGCATCGGCATGCTTAGCACGTCGTTTGGAAGAAATCCACGTGCGCGTTCTGCCAAAAGCACCATTTGCATGCACATCTTGTGGTTTTGCAGAAAACTTCATCCGCGTCTACCAAAAGATGCATGTGCATGCTTAAAACGCGTTTTCGCACAAATCCGTGCGCGGGTGCTAAAAAGAGCAGCATCTGCATGCTTAGCACGTCGTTTGGTAGAAATCCACGTGCGCGTTCTGCCAAAAGCACCATTTGCATGCACATCTTGTGGTTTTGCAGAAAACTTCATCCGCGTCTACCAAAAGATGCATGTGCATGCTTAAAACGCGTTTTCGCACAAATCCGTGCGCGGGTGCTAAAAAGAGCAGCATCGGCATGCTTAGCACGTCGTTTGGTAGAAATCCACGTGCGCGTTCTGCCAAAAGCACCATTTGCATGCACATCTTGTGGTTTTGCAGAAAACTTCATCCGCGTCTACCAAAAGATGCATGTGCATGCTTAAAACGCGCTTTCGCACAAATCCGTGCGCGGGTGCTAAAAAGAGCAGCATCGGCATGCTTAGCACGTCGTTTGGTAGAAATCCACGTGCGCGTTCTGCCAAAAGCACCATTTGCATGCTCATCTTGTGGTTTTGCAGAAAACTTCATCCGCGTCTACCAAAAGATGCATGTGCATGCTTAAAACGCGTTTTCGCACAAATCCGTGCGCGGGTGCTAAAAAGAGCAGCATCGGCATGCTTAGCACGTCGTTTGGTAGAAATCCACGTGCGCGTTCTGCCAAAAGCACCATTTGCATGCACATCTTGTGGTTTTGCAGAAAACTTCATCCGCGTCTACCAAAAGATGCATGTGCATGCCTAAAACGCGTTTTCGCACAAATGCGTGCGCGGGTGCTAAAAAGAGCAGCATCGGCATGCTTAGCACGTCGTTTGGTAGAAATCCACGTGCGCGTTCTGCCAAAAGCACCATTTGCATGCACATCTTGTGGTTTTGCAGAAAACTTCATCCGCGTCTACCAAAAGATGCATGTGCATGCTTAAAACGCGTTTTCGCACAAATCCGTGCGCGGGTGCTAAAAGAGCAGCATCGGCATGCTTAGCACGTCGTTTGGTAGAAATCCACGTGCGCGTTCTGCAAAAAGCACCATTTGCATGCACATCTTGTGGTTTTGCAGAAAACTTCACCCGCGCCTACCAAAAGATGCATGTGCATGCTTAAAACGCGTTTTCGCACAAATGCGTGCGCGGGTGCTAAAAAGAGCAGCATCGGCATGCTTAGCACGTCGTTTGGTAGAAATCCACGTGCGCGTGCTGCCAAACGCACCATTGGCATGCACATCTTGTGGTTTTGCAGAAAACTTCATCCGCGTCTACCAAAAGATGCATGTGCATGCTTAAAACGCGTTTTCGCACAAATCCGTGCGCGGGTGCTAAAAAGAGCAGCATCGGCATGCTTAGCACGTCGTTTGGTAGAAATCCACGTGCGCGTTCTGCCAAAAGTACCATTTGCATGCACATCTTGTGGTTTTGCAGAAAACTTCATCCGCGTCTACCAAAAGATGCATGTGCATGCTTAAAACGCGTTTTCGCACAAATCCGTGCGCGGGTGCTAAAAAGAGCAGCATCGGCATGCTTAGCACGTCGTTTGGTAGAAATCCACGTGCGCGTTCTGCCAAAAGCACCATTTGTATGCACATCTTGTGGTTTTGCAGAAAACTTCATCCGCGTCTACCAAAAGATGCATGTGCATGCTTAAAACGCGTTTTCGCACAAATCCGTGCGCGTGTGCTAAAAAGAGCAGCATCGGCATGCTTAGCACGTCGTTTGGTAGAAATCCACGTGCGCGTTCTGCCAAAAGCACCATTTGCATGCACATCTTCTGGTTTTGCAGAAAACTTCATCCGCGTCTACCAAAAGATGCCTGTGCATGCTTAAAACGCGTTTTCGCACAAATCCGTGCGCGGGTGCTAAAAAGAGCAGCATCGGCATGCTTAGCACGTCGTTTGGTAGAAATCCACGTGCGCGTTCTGCCAAAAGCACCATTTGCATGCACATCTTGTGGTTTTGCAGAAAACTTCATCCGCGTCTACCAAAAGATGCATGTGCATGCTTAAAACGCGTTTTCGCACAAATCCGTGCGCGGGTGCTAAAAGAGCAGCATCGGCATGCTTAGCACGTCGTTTGGTAGAAATCCACGTGCGCGTTCTGCAAAAAGCACCATTTGCATGCACATCTTGTGGTTTTGCAGAAAACTTCACCCGCGTCTACCAAAAGATGCATGTGCATGCTTAAAACGCGTTTTCGCACAAATGCGTGCGCAGGTGCTAAAAAGAGCAGCATCGGCATGCTTAGCACGTCGTTTGGTAGAAATCCACGTGCGCGTTCTGCCAAAAGCACCATTGGCATGCACATATTGTGGTTTTGCAGAAAACTTCATCCGCGTCTACCAAAAGATGCATGTGCATGCTTAAAACGCGTTTTCGCACAAATCCGTGCGCGGGTGCTAAAAAGAGCACCATCGGCATGCTTAGCACGTCGTTTGGTAGAAATCCACGTGCGCGTTCTGCCAAAAGCACCATTTGCATGCACATCTTGTGGTTTTGCAGAAAACTTCATCCGCGTCTACCAAAAGATGCATGTGCATGCTTAAAACGCGTTTTCGCACAAATGCGTGCGCGGGTGCTAAAAAGAGCAGCATCGGCATGCTTAGCACGTCGTTTGGTAGAAATCCGCGTGCGCGTTCTGCCAAAAGCACCATTTGCATGCACTTCTTGTGGTTTTGCAGAAAACTTCATCCGCGTCTACCAAAAGATGCATGTGCATGCTTAAAACGCGTTTTCGCACAAATGCGTGCGCGGGTGCTAAAAAGAGCAGCATCGGCATGCTTAGCACGTCGTTTGGTAGAAATCCACGTGCGCGTTCTGCCAAAAGCACCATTTGCATGCACATCTTGTGGTTTTGCAGTAAACTTCATCCGCGTCTACCAAAGGATGCAGGTGCATGCTTAAAACGCGTTTTCGCACAAATCCGTGCGCGGGTGCTAAAAAGAGCAGCATCGGCATGCTTAGCACGTCGTTTGGTAGAAATCCACGTGCGCGTTCTGCAAAAAGCACCATTTGCATGCACATCTTGTGGTTTTGCAGAAAACTTCATCCGCGTCTACCAAAAGATGCATGTGCATGCTTAAAACGCGTTTTCGCACAAATGCGTGCGCGGGTGCTAAAAAGAGCAGCATCGGCATGCTTAGCTCGTAGTTTGGTAGAAATCCACGTGCGCGTTCTGCCAAAAGCACCATTTGCATGCACATCTTGTGGTTTTGCAGAAAACTTCATCCGCGTCTACCAAAAGATGCATGTGCATGCTTAAAACGCGTTTTCGCACAAATGCGTGCGCGGGTGCTAAAAAGAGCAGCATCGGCATGCTTAGCACGTGGTTTGGAAGAAATCCACGTGCGCGTTCTGCCAAAAGCACCATTTGCATGCACATCTTGTGGTTTTGCAGAAAACTTCATCCGCGTCTACCAAAAGATGCATGTACATGCTTAAAACGCGTTTTCGCACAAATGCGTGCGCGGGTGCTAAAAAGAGCAGCATCGGCATGCTTAGCACGTCGTTTGGTAGAAATCCACGTGCGCGTTCTGCCAAAAGCACCATTTGCATGCACATCTTGTGGTTTTGCAGTAAACTTCATCCGCGTCTACCAAAAGATGCATGTGCATGCTTAAAACGCGTTTTCGCACAAATCCGTGCGCGGGTGCTAAAAAGAGCAGCATCGGCATGCTTAGCACGTCGTTTGGTAGAAATCCACGTGCGCGTTCTGCAAAAAGCACCATTTGCATGCACATCTTGTGGTTTTGCAGAAAACTTCATCCGCGTCTACCAAAAGATGCATGTGCATGCTTAAAACGCGTTTTCGCACAAATGCGTGCGCGGGTGCTAAAAAAGAGCAGCATCGGCATGCTTAGCTCGTCGTTTGGTAGAAATCCACGTGCGCGTTCTGCCAAAAGCACCATTTGCATGCACATCTTGTGGTTTTGCAGAAAACTTCATCCGCGTCTACCAAAAGATGCATGTGCATGCTTAAAACGCGTTTTCGCACAAATGCGTGCGCGGGTGCTAAAAAGAGCAGCATCGGCATGCTTAGCACGTGGTTTGGAAGAAATCCACGTGCGCGTTCTGCCAAAAGCACCATTTGCATGCACATCTTGTGGTTTTGCAGAAAACTTCATCCGCGTCTACCAAAAGATGCATGTACATGCTTAAAACGCGTTTTCGCACAAATGCGTGCGCGGGTGCTAAAAAGAGCAGCATCGGCATGCTTAGCACGTCGTTTGGTAGAAATCCACGTGCGCGTTCTGCCAAAAGCACCATTTGCATGCACATCTTGTGGTTTTGCAGAAAACTTCACCCGCGTCTACCAAAAGATGCATGTGCATGCTTAAAACGCGTTTTCGCACAAATGCGTGCGCGGGTGCTAAAAAGAGCAGCATCGGCATGCTTAGCACGTCGTTTGGTAGAAATCCACGTGCGCGTTCTGCAAAAAGCACCATTTGCATGCACATCTTCTGGTTTTGCAGAAAACTTCATCCGCGTCTACCAAAAGATGCATGTGCATGCTTAAAACGCGTTTTCGCACAAATCCGTGCGCGGGTGCTAAAAGAGCAGCATCGGCATGCTTAGCACGTCGTTTGGTAGAAATCCACGTGCGCGTTCTGCAAAAAGCACCATTTGCATGCACATCTTGTGGTTTTGCAGAAAACTTCATCCGCGTCTACCAAAAGATGCATGTGCATGCTTAAAACGCGTTTTCGCACAAATCCGTGCGCGGGTGCTAAAAGAGCAGCATCGGCATGCTTAGCACGTCGTTTGGTAGAAATCCACGTGCGCGTTCTGCAAAAAGCACCATTTGCATGCACATCTTGTGGTTTTGCAGAAAACTTCACCCGCGTCTACCAAAAGATGCATGTGCATGCTTAAAACGCGTTTTCGCACAAATGCGTGCGCGGGTGCTAAAAAGAGCAGCATCGGCATGCTTAGCACGTCGTTTGGTAGAAATCCACGTGCGCGTTCTGCCAAAAGCACCATTGGCATGCACATCTTGTGGTTTTGCAGAAAACTTCATCCGCGTCTACCAAAAGATGCATGTGCATGCTTAAAACGCGTTTTCGCACAAATCCGTGCGCGGGTGCTAAAAAGAGCAGCATCGGCATGCTTAGCACGTCGTTTGGTAGAAATCCACGTGCGCGTTCTGCCAAAAGCACCATTTGCATGCACATCTTGTGGTTTTGCAGAAAACTTCATCCGCGTCTACCAAAAGATGCATGTGCATGCTTAAAACGCGTTTTCGCACAAATGCCTGCGCGGGTGCTAAAAAGAGCAGCATCGGCATGCTTAGCACGTGGTTTGGAAGAAATCCACGTGCGCGTTCTGCCAAAAGCACCATTTGCATGCACATCTTGTGGTTTTCCAGAAAACTTCATCCGCGTCTACCAAAAGATGCATGTACATGCTTAAAACGCGTTTTCGCACAAATCCGTGCGCGGGTGCTAAAAAGAGCAGCATCGGCATGCTTAGCACGTCGTTTGGTAGAAATCCACGTGCGCGTTCTGCCAAAAGCACCATTTGCATGCACATCTTGTGGTTTTGCAGAAAACTTCACCCGCGTCTACCAAAAGATGCATGTGCATGCTTAAAACGCGTTTTCGCACAAATGCGTGCGCGGGTGCTAAAAAGAGCAGCATCGGCATGCTTAGCACGTCGTTTGGTAGAAATCCACGTGCGCGTTCTGCCAAAAGCACCATTTGCATGCACATCTTCTGGTTTTGCAGAAAACTTCATCCGCGTCTACCAAAAGATGCATGTGCATGCTTAAAACGCGTTTTCGCACAAATCCGTGCGCGGGTGCTAAAAAGAGCAGCATCGGCATGCTTAGCACGTCGTTTGGTAGAAATCCACGTGCGCGTTCTGCCAAAAGCACCATTTGCATGCACATCTTGTGGTTTTGCAGAAAACTTCATCCGCGTCTACCAAAAGATGCATGTGCATGCTTAAAACGCGTTTTCGCACAAATTCGTGCGCGGGTGCTAAAAAGAGCAGCATCGGCATGCTTAGCACGTCGTCTGGTAGAAATCCACGTGCGCGTTCTGCAAAAAGCACCATTTGCATGCACATCTTGTGGTTTTGCAGAAAACTTCATCCGCGTCTACCAAAAGATGCATGTGCATGCTTAAAACGCGTTTTCGCACAACTGCGTGCGCGGGTGTTAAAAAGAGCAGCATCGGCATGCTTAGCACGTCGTTTGGTAGAAATCCACGTGCGCGTTCTGCCAAAAGCACCATTTGCATGCACATCTTGTGGTTTTGCAGAAAACTTCATCCGCGTCTACCAAAAGATGCATGTGCATGCTTAAAACGCGGTTTCGCACAAATCCGTGCGCGGGTGCTAAAAAGAGCAGCATCGGCATGCTTAGCACGTCGTTTGGTAGAAATCCACGTGCGCGTTCTGCCAAAAGCACCATTTGCATGCACATATTGTGGTTTCGCAGAAAACTTCATCCGCGTCTACCAAAAGATGCATGTGCATGCTTAAAACGCGTTTTCGCACAAATCCGTGCGCGGGTGCTAAAAAGAGCACCATCGGCATGCTTAGCACGTCGTTTGGTAGAAATCCACGTGCGCGTTCTGCCAAAAGCACCATTTGCATGCACATCTTGTGGTTTTGCAGAAAACTTCATCCGCGTCTACCAAAAGATGCATGTGCATGCTTAAAACACGTTTTCGCACAAATGCGTGCGCGGGTGCTAAAAAGAGCAGCATCGGCATGCTTAGCACGTCGTTTGGTAGAAATCCGCGTGCGCGTTCTGCCAAAAGCACCATTTGCATGCACTTCTTGTGGTTTTGCAGAAAACTTCATCCGCGTCTACCAAAAGATGCATGTGCATGCTTAAAACGCGTTTTCGCACAAATGCGTGCGCGGGTGCTAAAAAGAGCAGCATCGGCATGCTTAGCACGTCGTTTGGTAGAAATCCACGTGCGCGTTCTGCCAAAAGCACCATTTGCATGCACATCTTGTGGTTTTGCAGTAAACTTCATCCGCGTCTACCAAAAGATGCATGTGCATGCTTAAAACGCGTTTTCGCACAAATCCGTGCGCGGGTGCTAAAAAGAGCAGCATCGGCATGCTTAGCACGTCGTTTGGTAGAAATCCACGTGCGCGTTCTGCAAAAAGCACCATTTGCATGCACATCTTGTGGTTTTGCAGAAAACTTCATCCGCGTCTATCAAAAGATGCATGTGCATGCTTAAAACGCGTTTTCGCACAAATGCGTGCGCGGGTGCTAAAAAGAGCAGCATCGGCATGCTTAGCTCGTCGTTTGGTAGAAATCCACGTGCGCGTTCTGCCAAAAGCACCATTTGCATGCACATCTTGTGGTTTTGCAGAAAACTTCATCCGCGTCTACCAAAAGATGCATGTGCATGCTTAAAACGCGTTTTCGCACAAATGCGTGCGCGGGTGCTAAAAAGAGCAGCATCGGCATGCTTAGCACGTGGTTTGGAAGAAATCCACGTGCGCGTTCTGCCAAAAGCACCATTTGCATGCACATCTTGTGGTTTTGCAGAAAACTTCATCCGCGTCTACCAAAAGATGCATGTACATGCTTAAAACGCGTTTTCGCACAAATGCGTGCGCGGGTGCTAAAAAGAGCAGCATCGGCATGCTTAGCACGTCGTTTGGTAGAAATCCACGTGCGCGTTCTGCCAAAAGCACCATTTGCATGCACATCTTGTGGTTTTGCAGTAAACTTCATCCGCGTCTACCAAAAGATGCATGTGCATGCTTAAAACGCGTTTTTCGCACAAATCCGTGCGCGGGTGCTAAAAAGAGCAGCATCGGCATGCTTAGCACGTCGTTTGGTAGAAATCCACGTGCGCGTTCTGCAAAAAGCACCATTTGCATGCACATCTTGTGGTTTTGCAGAAAACTTCATCCGCGTCTACCAAAAGATGCATGTGCATGCTTAAAACGCGTTTTCGCACAAATGCGTGCGCGGGTGCTAAAAAGAGCAGCATCGGCATGCTTAGCTCGTCGTTTGGTAGAAATCCACGTGCGCGTTCTGCCAAAAGCACCATTTGCATGCACATCTTGTGGTTTTGCAGAAAACTTCATCCGCGTCTACCAAAAGATGCTGTGCATGCTTAAAACGCGTTTTCGCACAAATGCGTGCGCGGGTGCTAAAAAGAGCAGCATCGGCATGCTTAGCACGTGGTTTGGAAGAAATCCACGTGCGCGTTCTGCCAAAAGCACCATTTGCATGCACATCTTGTGGTTTTGCAGAAAACTTCATCCGCGTCTACCAAAAGATGCATGTACATGCTTAAAACGCGTTTTCGCACAAATCCGTGCGCGGGTGCTAAAAAGAGCAGCATCGGCATGCTTAGCACGTCGTTTGGTAGAAATCCACGTGCGCGTTCTGCCAAAAGCACCATTTGCATGCACATCTTGTGGTTTTGCAGAAAACTTCACCCGCGTCTACCAAAAGATGCATGTGCATGCTTAAAACGCGTTTTCGCACAAATGCGTGCGCGGGTGCTAAAAAGAGCAGCATCGGCATGCTTAGCACGTCGTTTGGTAGAAATCCACGTGCGCGTTCTGCAAAAAGCACCATTTGCATGCACATCTTGTGGTTTTGCAGAAAACTTCATCCGCGTCTACCAAAAGATGCATGTGCATGCTTAAAACGCGTTTTCGCACAAATGCGTGCGCGGGTGCTAAAAAGAGCAGCATCGGCATGCTTAGCATGTCGTTTGGTAGAAATCCACGTGCGCGTTCTGCCAAAAGCACCATTTGCATGCACATCTTGTGGTTTTGCAGAAAACTTCATCCGCGTCTACCAAAAGATGCATGTGCATGCTTAAAACGCGTTTTCGCACAAATCCGTGCGCGGGTGCTAAAAAGAGCAGCATCGGCATGCTTAGCACGTCGTTTGGTAGAAATCCACGTGCGCGTTCTGCAAAAAGCACCATTTGCATGCACATCTTGTGGTTTTGCAGAAAACTTCATCCGCGTCTACCAAAAGATGCATGTGCATGCTTAAAACGCGTTTTCGCACAAATGCGTGCGCGGGTGCTAAAAAGAGCAGCATCGGCATGCTTAGCACGTCGTTTGGTAGAAATCCACGTGCGCGTTCTGCCAAAAGCACCATTTGCATGCACATCTTGTGGTTTTGCAGAAAACTTCATCCGCGTCTACCAAAAGATGCATGTGCATGCTTAAAACGCGTTTTCGCACAAATCCGTGCGCGGGTGCTAAAAAGAGCAGCATCGGCATGCTTAGCACGTCGTTTGGTAGAAATCCACGTGCGCGTTCTGCAAAAAGCACCATTTGCATGCACATCTTGTGGTTTTGCAGAAAACTTCATCCGCGTCTGCCAAAAGATGCATGTGCATGCTTAAAACGCGTTTTCGCACAAATGCGTGCGCGAGTGCTAAAAAGAGCAGCATCGGCATGCTTAGCACGTCGTTTGGTAGAAATCCACGTGCGCGTTCTGCCAAAAGCACCATTTGCATGCACATCTTGTGGTTTTGCAGAAAACTTCATCCGCGTCAACCAAAAGATGCATGTGCATGCTTAAAACGCGTTTTCGCACAAATGCGTGCGCGGGTGCTAAAAAAAGCAGCATCGGCATGCTTAGCACGTCGTTTGGTAGAAATCCACGTGCGCATTCTGCCAAAAGCACCATTTGGATGCACATCTTGTGGTTTTGCAGAAAACTTCATCCGCGTCTACCAAAAGATGCATGTGCATGCTTAAAACGCGTTTTCGCACAAATCCGTGCGCGGGTGCTAAAAAGAGCACCATCGGCATGCTTAGCACGTCGTTTGGTAGAAATCCACGTGCGCGTTCTGCCAAAAGCACCATTTGCATGCACATCTTGTGGTTTTGCAGAAAACTTCATCCGCGTCTACCAAAAGATGCATGTGCATGCTTAAAACGCGTTTTCGCACAAATGCGTGCGCGGGTGCTAAAAAGAGCAGCATCGGCATGCTTAGCACGTCGTTTGGTAGAAATCCACGTGCGCGTTCTGCCAAAAGCACCATTTGCATGCACATCTTGTGGTTTTGCAGAAAACTTCATCCGCGTCTACCAAAAGATGCATGTGCATGCTTAAAACGCGTTTTCGCACAAATGCGTGCGCGGGTGCTAAAAAGAGCAGCATCGGCATGCTTAGCACGTCGTTTGGAAGAAATCCACGAGCGCGTTCTGCCAAAAGCACCATTTGCATGCACATCTTGCGGTTTTGCAGAAAACTTCACCCGCGTCTACCAAAAGATGCATGTGCATGCTTAAAACGCGTTTTCGCACAAATGCGTGCGCGAGTGCTAAAAAGAGCAGCATCGGCATGCTTAGCACGTCGTTTGGTAGAAATCCACGTGCGCGTTCTGCCAAAAGCACCATTTGCATGCACATCTTGTGGTTTTGCAGAAAACTTCATCCGCGTCAACCAAAAGATGCATGTGCATGCTTAAAACGCGTTTTCGCACAAATGCGTGCGCGGGTGCTAAAAAGAGCAGCATCGGCATGCTTAGCACGTCGTTTGGTAGAAATCCACGTGCGCATTCTGCCAAAAGCACCATTTGGATGCACATCTTGTGGTTTTGCAGAAAACTTCATCCGCGTCTACCAAAAGATGCATGTGCATGCTTAAAACGCGTTTTCGCACAAATCCGTGCGCGGGTGCTAAAAAGAGCAGCATCGGCATGCTTAGCACGTCGTTTGGTAGAAATCCACGTGCGCGTTCTGCCAAAAGCACCATTTGCATGCACATCTTGTGGTTTTGCAGAAAACTTCATCCGCGTCTACCAAAAGATGCATGTGCATGCTTAAAACGCGTTTTCGCACAAATGCGTGCGCGGGTGCTAAAAAAGAGCAGCATCGGCATGCTTAGCACGTCGTTTGGTAGAAATCCACGTGCGCGTTCTGCCAAAAGCACCATTTGCATGCACATCTTGTGGTTTTGCAGAAAACTTCATCCGCGTCAACCAAAAGATACATGTGCATGCTTAAAACGCGTTTTCGCACAAATGCGTGCGCGGGTGCTAAAAAGAGCAGCATCGGCATGCTTAGCACGTCGTTTGGAAGAAATCCACGTGCGCGTTCTGCCAAAAGCACCATTTGCATGCACATCTTGTGGTTTTGCAGAAAACTTCATCCGCGTCTACCAAAAGATGCATGTGCATGCTTAAAACGCGTTTTCGCACAAATCCGTGCGCGGGTGATCTGTCTCGCGTGTG